>NC_135805.1:82009484-82178206 GCF_964213995.1 Mustelus asterias
CTGACATGGAAAGCTAGTGGAGTGAGCAGATAGGTGGCAGATGAAGTTCAGTGCGGAGAAGTGTGAAGTGATGTGGTTTGGTAGGAAGAACATGGAGCAACGATATAAAATAAAAGGTAACATTCTTAAAGGGAACAGAGGGACCTAATGTACGTGTGCAAAGATCGTTGAAGGTGGCAGGATAGATAGAGAGAGCAGTTATTAAAGCATTTAGTATCTTGGGCTTCAATAGGGGCATATAGTACAGGAGCAAGGCGCTTGTGCTGAACCTATATAAGACACTAGTTAGAGTCAGCTGCAATAGTGTGTATAGTTCTGGGCTCCACACTATAGGAAGGATGTGAACGCATTAAAGAGGTGCAGAAGAATGGTTCCAGGGATGAGAAACTTCAGTTATGAGCATAGATTGGAGAGGTTGGAACTCTTCTTCTTGGAGAGAAGGCGGCTAAGAGGAGATTTGAGAGAGATGTTCAAAATCTTGAGGGGTTAGATAGGGTAGATGGGGAGAAATTGTTCCTACTCATAAAAGGATCAGGAACAAGAGGGCACAAATTTAAGTGATTTGCAAAAGGAGCAAATGTAATGTGAGAGAAATTGTTTTCACACAACAAGTGGTTCAAGTTTAGAATGAACTGCCTGGAAGTGTGATGAAGACAGGTTCAATCAAGGCTTTCAAGAAGGCATGAGATTAGGGGTATGGGGAAAATCATAGAATCCTACAGTGCAGAAGGAGGCCATTCGGCCCATCAAGTCTGCACCGACCACAAACCCACCCAGGCCCTATCCCCACAAGCCAATGCATTTACCCGAGCTAGTCCCCCTGACACTAAGGGGCAATTTAGCATGGCGAATCCTCCTAACCTGCACATCTTTGGTGGCAAGGCAATGGCACTAAGTCATATCGCTCATTTGGAGAGCCAGTGCAGGCATGATGGGCTGAATGACTTCCTTTTGCACCATAATGATTCTGTGATGTGCATTTGTTGTCACTGCTGGAAATCAATATTCGGGTGGATGAATGCCATACTGTTCACAGAAATGTCCAATGTCACAACTTCACAGGCACCATGTTTCTTGAAGTCCTTGCGACATTACTGTGCTAAAATGAATTGAAGATCTAGTTTGTATTTTTACTATTTTCAGGTATCCCAAGCTTGCAGCAAAGCACCATGATTCAAATACTGCTGGAATCGACATATTTGCAAAGTTTTCGGCATACATTAAAAACACACGGGTAAATGCTAATGAAGGTAAGAGCTGAGCTTCACACTTATTAGACTGGAGTTTAAGTGTTGGTCTGTTAGCATAAAGCTTCAGCATCACTAAAATCGTACACGTTCTTTAGTTATTAATTCTGTTTTAGCCAAGAATAAAGAACTTGGCAGATGTCTTGTATTAAGCTGAAGAGAGAGAAAGAGGGTGAGTCTTCTATGTACTAGCTTTAAACGAAAAGTTGAATTTTGAAGCCACCTATTAATTATTGACAGAAAAGCTATAAAACACTCATCAATGAGAAAAAGACAAATGGGGAAAGAGAAAACCGTTTTAATTTATGTGCATTGTGTGAGGTTTGCTGTTACAACAACTTTGATAGGAACATCATTTGAGAGGTTGTATCTAGTAAGCAGTGATGTTGTAAAAACAGAACATGCTGGATAAACTCATCTGGTCTGGCAACATCTGTGCAGAGAGAAACAGTGTTTCAAGTCCATACAGATTTATTTCAGATTTCTAATATCCACAGTATTTTTTTGCTTTTATTCGCTTGAAAATGACCCTATTTTATTTGGAGAGGATTGGTGGAAAAGAGGTAGGGATGATTGTGCCCCAAGTTATGAGGAAAATCTTAAGAGCTGAATCAGTCCTTAGAGCCTGTATCAAAACGCTTCTCATCCATTTTTCTAAGATGTTAGTACAGATTGCACTTTGAGTGTATAGGACAGGAAGAAAAATCAATACACTTCAAATAACTTTTCTCACCAATTAGTATTAAGAAGTCTCACAACACCAGGTTAAAGTCCAACAGGTTTCGGAGCGCAGCTCCTTCTCAGGTGAGTGGAGAGCTGGGTTCACAAACACGGCATATATAGACAGAGTCAACTGCAAGATAATAGTTAGAATGCGAGTCTTAACAGGTAATCAAGTCTTTACAGGTACAGACAATGCGAGTGGAGAGGGGGATAATCACACAGGTTAATGAGGTGTGAAATGTCTCAAGCCAGGACAGTTAGTAGGATTTTGCAAGCCCAAGCCAAATGATGGGGGTGACACATTGTGTGACAAGATCCCGAGTTTGAGGCCATCCTCATGCATGTGGAACTTGGCTATCAGTTTCTGCTCGGCGGTTCTGCGTTATCGTGTGTCTTGAAGGCCGCCTTGGAGAATGCTTACCTGAAGATCGGAGGCTGAATGCCCTTGATTGCTGAAGTGTTCCCCGATAGGAACTGAACACTCCTGCCTGGTGATTGTCGCATGGTGTCCGTTCATCCGTTGTCGTAGCATCAGCGTCCGATGTACCATGCCTCAGGACATCCTTTCCTGCAGAGTATGAGGTAGACAACATTTGGCTGAGTCGCATGAGCATGTACCGTGTACCTGGTGGGTGGTGTTCTCACCTGTGATGGTGGCATCCATGTCGATCTGGCACGTCTTGCAGAGATTGCTTTGGCAGGGTTGTGTGGTGTCGTGGTCACTGTTCTCCTGAAGGCTGGGTAGTTTGCTGTGGAAGAAGTCTCACAACACCAGGTTAAAGTCCAACAGGTTTATTTGGTAGCAAATACCATAAGCTTTCGGAGCGCTGCTCCTTCGTCAGATGGAGTGGAAATGTGCTCTCAAACAGTGCACAGAGACACAGAAATCAAGTTACAGAATACTAATTCGAATGCGAATCCCTACAGCCAGCCAGGTCTTAAAGGTACAGACAATGTGGGTGGAGGGAGCATTAAACACAGGTTAAGGAGATGTGTATTGTCTCCAGACAGAACAGCTAGTGAGATTCTGCAAATCCAGGGGGCAAGCTGTGGGGGTTACTGATAATGTGACATAAATCCAACATCCCGGTTTAGGCCGTCCTCATGTGTGCGGAACTTGGCTATCAGTTTCTGCTCAGCGACTCTGCGCTGTCGTGTGTCGTGAAGGCCGCCTTGGAGAACGCTTACCTGAAGATCCAAGGCTGAATGCCCGTGACTGCTGAAGTGCTCCCCCACAGGAAGAGAACAGTCTTGCCTGGTGATTGTCGAGCGGTGTTCATTCATCCGTTGTCGTAGCGTCTGCATGGTTTCCCCAATGTACCATGCCTCGGGACATCCTTTCCTGCAGCGTATCAGGTAGACAACGTTGGCCGAGTTGCAAGAGTAGGTACCGTGTACCTGGTAGATGGTGTTCTCACGTGAGATGATGGCATCCAGTTTGCTGTGAACAATGGTCAGTTTGAGGTTGCGTGGTTGTTTGAAGGCATGTAGTGGGGGTGTGGGGATGGCCTTGGCGAGATGTCTCTGTCTATATAGGCTGTGTTTGTGAACCCAACTCTCCACTCATCTGATGAAGGAGCAGCGCTCCGAAAGCTTATGATACCAAATAAACCTGTTGGACTTTAACCTGGAGTTGTGAGACTTCTTACTGCGTTCACCCCAATCCAACGCCAGCATCTCCACATCACAGTTAGCAATGGTAATGGAAAATAGGCTTCTAGCTAAAGTAGTTGATGTTTAAAAAATGGCATTTATTTTTTTTAAACATTACTCAGTGGATATTCATCCAGATTGTAAATCATATTCGGGCTTTTAAGAAAAAATAGACAGAGATGAATGATTTGAGACAAATAAGCTTGAGTTCTCTACCCACTAATAACACTGTCAGCAGGATTCAGGGGAATGGGAATTGGGCGGTTGGATGCCTCCCATTCTCATTTTATCTAATTTATGCCAGGTGTTCCTCAGGGAATTTTGTGATCATAGATCATAGAATCCTGCAGAGCAGAAGGAGGCCATTCGGCCCATCGAGTCTGCACTGACCACAATTCCACCCAGGCCCCATTCCCATAACCCCATGTATTTACCCTAGCTAGTCCCACTGACACTAAGGGGCAATTTAGCATGGCCAATCCACCTAACCCGCACATCTTTAGACGGTGGGAGGAAACTGGAGCACCCGGAGGAAACCCACGGGGAGAATGTGCAAACTCCTCACAGTGACGCAAGCTGGGAATCGAACCCGGGTCCCTAACGCTGTGAGGCAGCAGTGCTAACCACTGTGCCACCATGCCAATCATTCAGCTTTTTCCAACTCCTTTTTCCTAGGGGGCTTACTAAAGAAACATTCTCATGTTGGTGAAGGCCATCACCAGGTCCCTTCAAATTTCGAATGTTTGGTTGGAGGTCCCATTGGTGATGCTGCTAGCCATTATGATCCAGTAGTTAAGAGATGCATTGGGTTAAAGGGCCGAAGGAAAGAATGGAAATTCATCAAAAATACTCCTGTAACATTTGGAGTACTGCTTTTGGTTATAACTTGCAGGTGCTAAAAAATGTGATTATTGTTTCATGAATTTTGTCATGGAGGAACTATTTATGTAATGAGAAAAACGACTGAAACATTGTCATCAATACAAAAAGGCTTCATTGAGGAGATGACAGATATGGAGAATGATGCAATATGAATGGAGATTTAGAAAGTCTTTGACTAGGTACTTCACTATTGGATAAGGTTTTTAAAAAAGTTTATTTATTAATGTCACAAGTAGGCTCACATTAACACTGCAATGAAGTTACTGTGAAAATCCCCTAGTCGCCACACTCTGGTGCCTGTTCGGGTACAGTGAGGGAGAATTTAGCATGGCCAATGCATCTAGCCAGCACGTCTTTTGGACTGTGGGAGGAAACCGGAGCACCCGGAAAAACCCCATGCAGACAGAGGAGAACATGCAAATTCTGCACAGACAGTGACCCAAGCTGGGAATTGAACCCAGGTCCCTGGTGTTGTGGGGCATCAGTGCTAATCACTGTGCCACCATGAAGGTGAAAGTATATGATTTAAGTGAATTGTAGCAAATTGGAATATAAATTGGTAAGCATGGAGGAAACATAGAGGGAGTTGAGGACAGTTTCTGAATGGTTGGAAACAGATAGCGGTGACTCACAGGGTTTTGTTTCATTTCCCTATACTTGAAATTGAATACTGCGCTCAAGAAGTTGGGAGGGGATTGTGGGTGGAGGGTGGCCAAGATGTGTAGCTAATACAAAAATGGTAGAAATTGTAAATCACTATGGAGATCAAAGGAAACAGCATGGGATATTAATAAGATGCTTGAATGGGCAAAAGGTTACTAGATGGAATTCAATGTGATTTGAGATTTAGAACTGATGGCAGGAGAACCATTTTTAAATGGAGAGTTGAGAACTATGGCATGCACTACTCTGGAGTTATTGGCTGAAAAAGAGACCAAGTTAGCATTTAAGACCACATTAGTGTGGGGTGAAAGAAAAGGGGGTAAATGAGTGAGAATCAGGTGGATACAAAGCGATCAGTACAACTGCTTGAATGGAGGATAGATATCAACTCAGGGCAGTGGACCAAATGGCCATTTCTGTTTTGTGATATTTATGTGCAGAAGTATTTTTCAAGAATTCAGTTAAACCTTAAACTATTTGGTGTGTGCCATAGAATGCAACTGGAAAATACTTGTGTCCTTTGGCAAGATATCCATGTTTCCACAAAGGGGGGAAAGTAGGACAAACAAAAACAGAGCTCAAAGGATGACAAAAGAGATAGAGATTATGATGGAGAAGAAAAATGGTCCTTACAACAGATTTCAGATGCATAGCAGAACTGAGAACCAGACTGAATATAAACATTCAGAGAAGAATTGGAAATTCAAATAAGAGAAACAGATGAGTGAGAAGTGATTGGTGGCCAACATAAAATACAATGCCAAAGTCTTCTGTTGGTATATAAATAGTATGAAGGCGGTAAAAGAAGGAATGGAGCCAATGACCAAAAGGACCAAAGAGAGTCAGCATTGGCATGATGGGATGAATGGCCTCCATTTATGCTTCTACATTGTTAGTTCACTACAGGGGAATGCTACAAGTGATCCCATTCACAAAATTCCATTCATGATGTTACAATATGCAACATGACATAATGGAATTCGGGTGGGATAACTCGTCACTTAGTAAAACTGGCATTGTGGATTGGTTGCATATTATAGAAATACCCAATTTTCACTTTCCCAGGTCGATCTGTAATGCTACTTTTATACTGGAAAATCAAATTTATAATCTCAGGATGACAACTGGAAAAAATGGAGCTCTAGGATCTATTTTCTTTTAGACACATGAATGGGGGAATGTATTATAATACAGCAGTCGGAACAGACCCCTTTAGAGATGGAGAGTTACAGTATGATGTATGAGGACATTGATGAGGGGCTAAAACCCCTTTCTAAGTAGTGTTGCGCTGAATTTAGACAGTTTGCAAGCATTAACATGAAGGCTTGGATTCTCCCTTAGTTCCTGTGCTGTATTATAATCGTGAGAAGATGGAGGCAGAATTTTACAAATTCTGTATATTATCGCAAAAGTAATAGTGTAAGAGGTTGAGTAATGTATTTTAAAGTTGGTTAACCCTTCTCAATAAATAACTCCACTAAACTATGTTAAACTCATTGTTGTTGCACAGCATGTACAGTCGCTAGGACATCTGTAAATATGATGTCCTCTCTGTATCATTTTATTTGTTAGAATTAAGATCTCCAGTTTTGATGTCCTCACATAAATGAACGGAGCTTTCTCCAACAGATGTTTTTTTGCAACTTGTTGATTTAAAGGACAGAGCGTCAGTTCATAATTGTAGCCTTGTGTGCAGGGACAGTCTCGAACTCCCTGTACTGTACTTGAACCAATTAAAGCTTAATTGTCATTGACCTGCAACAACAGTTCCGCTAGGAAGGAAGTCAATAGAACTTCAAATAACAAACTGTACATTGGCACAGGGTTCTCGTTCCTAGGCAATTCCAGCAAAGATTTTGAAGCTGCCAAATTTTTCTTGACAGCATTTGTAGGTAGTTGTCAGAAGTCCAGTACTAAAATCTAAAATTAATGCATCATTGTTTTTATTTTAGCTGTGTGTTTGATGTGTGTAGAAACCCATCAATTTGTCCAAACTAAGCAACTACTGAGAAGGCAATATTAAGGGAGGGATTTTCCAGCCTCGCTCGCCCCGAAAGCAGAAAATCCTGCCATGGTCCGCCCCTCGCTTGCCCCGATTCCCGTGGCGGGCGGGATGGTAGAATTTGCCCCCGAAAGTTTCTGTTTTCCTGATATAAAATGCACCCACTCTCCATTAGGGGCACACCCTGTACCCTATCTCTCTGAATTTAGGCACTGCTGGAAGAGAGCCCAAATGTGTATCCTGGCACTCAAATTTATAACTACCTAAAGGCACATATTTACAAGTTTGCTACGCCTCCCATTGATTGTTTATCTAGAGTCATCTTTACACTCAGGATGCTGCTTTTTAAAATTCATTCATGGGATGTGGACTTCATTGGCAAGACCAGTATACATTCCCTAGTCCTAATTGCCCTCGGAGATAGTAGTGAGTTGCCTTCTTGAATTGCAGTAGTCCATGTAGTTAAGGTATTTTGCACAGTGCTGTGCGGACTTTGACCCAGCAACAATAAAGGATGGTGTGTGATTTGGTGGGGAAGAGGCCCTTGGTCTTAACAATGGTAGAATTCAGGATTTGGGAGGTGCTGCCAGCGAAGCTTGGTGAGTTGCTGCAGCATATCTTGTAAATGGTGCAGGGGGTGGGGGAGTGGGTGGTGAATGTTTAAGGTAATAGAGGGAGGGCGGTATCAATCAATTAAGTTTTTTTTTCTGGATGGTATCTTCTTGAGTGTTGTTGGAGCTATACTCTTCCAGGCAAGTGGACAGTACTACATCACGTTCCTGCCTTTTGCCATGTCAATGGAAGAAAGGCTTTGGGGATTCGGGAGATAAATCAATCACCGCAGGACTCTCAGCCTCTGACCTGATCTTGCAGCCACAGTATTTATTTAGCTGGCCAATTAAGTTTTGGGTCAATGGTGACCCCAATTAATGGGAGTTTGGTGATGCTGTTGGAGAACTGGTTAGATTCTTCCTTGTTTGAAATAGGATTGATATGGCACGAGTGACTTGCTACTTGCCAGTCCAAGCCTGAAAGTTGTCCAGGTCTTGCTGCATGTGGGCACAACTGCTTCATTATCTGAAAAATTGCAAATGGAATTGAACACCGTACATTTAACTGTGAATATCCCCACTTCTGATCAAGAAGGAGTAAAGATCATTGAGCAGCTGAAGATGTTTGGGCCTAGGACAGTGCCCTGCAGAATGCCTGACAAGGTTTCCCACAATTTTTAAATCTTAAAAAATATATTTGTGGAATATGGGTGTCATTGGCAAGGCCAGCATTTAGTTCCCATCCCTAATGGTTTGCTAGGACAGTTCAGGTGGCAGTTAAGGGTCAACCACACTCCTGAAGGTCTGAAGCCACATTATATCAGAGAATTATGGAATCCCAGTGCAGGAGGAGGTCATTTGGCCCGTTGAGCCTGCACTGACAACAATCCCACCCAGACCTGATTCTGCTAGTCCCTTGGACATTTAAGGGGCAATTTGGCATAGCCAAACCGACTCGAGAACAGTTTCTTCCCTGCTGCCATCAGACTTGTGAATGGACCTACCTCGCACTAAGTTGATCTTTCTCTACACCCTAGCTATGACTGTAACAGTACATTCTGCACTCTCTCCTTTCCTTCTCTATGAATGGTATGCTTTGTCTGTATAGCATGCAAGAAACAATACTTTTCACTGTATACCAATACATGTGACAATAATCAAATCAAAATCAAACCAATTCACTTAACCTGCACATCTTTGGACTGTGTGTGGGGTTTGCACATTCTTCCCATGTCTGTATCGGTTTCCTCTGTCACCTTAGGCTGGAATTGAACGCAGGTCCCTGGCATTGTGAAGCAGCAGTGCTAACCACTGTGCCACCAGCTGCCCAGTATACCAAATCTGATGAAGATGGCAAATCTCCTCCTCTAAAGGACTTTAGTGAACTAGATGGATTTGTAAGGCAGTCTATAAGTTCCAAGGCAACATTACTGATGCTAGCTTTTTATTCTAGATTTGCTTGATTAACTGAAGAGCTCTGATAAAGGGTCATCGCGACTCAATGTTGGCTCTCTTCTCTCCCCACAGATGCTGTCAGACCTGTGAGATTTTCCAGTATTTTTATGATCTGCAATGATTCTATCTCATTTATGATGATATTGCCAAACAACAGTGCAAGAGATCCTCCGTATGAAGGCAGAACTACCAATTCTGCCAAGGATAGTTAGGTTTGCAATAGGTAGATTGGTGAGCACAAGGTGTTTCCCACCTGTTGGTTATCTCACCATCTGCCTCAAGTCCAGATTGGCTGATATGCCTTTTAGGATTTGGCCAGTTCGCTCAGTAGGGGTGCTACCTAGGATACTCTTTAGCACCCCTCATTGAAACCGGTAGGTCCACTGGCTTGATTGATAGTAATGCTACTGTGAGGGAATGTCCATGCCATGATCTTCCAGATTGCAGTGGAATACAACTCCATGGCTTATGGTCCACAGTCGTCTTGGATGCCCCTTCATGGGGGGAGCAAAGAGAAATGTAGTGGTAGTAGGGGACAGTATAGTGAGCAGGATTGACTCTGCAGCAAAGAGCTAGGATCCAGGCAGCTGTGCTGCCTGCCCAGTGCCAGGGTTTGGAACATCTGCTCAGGGCAGTTGTTGAGGTCCATGTGGGTCCAACAATGTAAATAGAACTAGGAAAGAGGACCTGCTTTGAGAATGAGGAGCTAGGCATTACATTAAAAAGCAAAACCTCAAAGGTTATAATCTCCGGATTATTACCTGAGCCACGTGCAAATTGGCAGAGGGTACATAAAAATGGAGCGATGAATATGTGGCTCCAAGACTGGTGTGCGAGAGTGGGTTCTAGTTCGTGGGGCACTGGCCCCAGTATTGGCGAAGGTGGGGGCTCTGCCATTGGGACAATCTACACCTGGACTGTGTTGTGCCCAGTGTTCTGGTGAGCTACATAATAAGGGAAATAGAGAGGGTTTAAACTAAATAATGGGGTCAAGAAATCAAATGTGGGCAGATATGTTAAATCAGTGGGAGAGAGGAGGGTATAATTATGGAAAATGATAAACAGACCGTGACTGGAAGGGACAGGGAGCTAAAAATCTGAGTAAATCTGCTATAAAACCAAAAATTACAATAATAACCAAAGGACAAAATTAAGGCTCTGTATTTTAAATGGGTAGTATTCAAAACAAAACAGATGAACTGATAGCGCAAATAGAGCTTAATAAGTACACTAATAACCATTACAGAAAAATAGCAGGATGGCTGAGATTGGAGCCTCCATATTCAACGTTATGCAACTTTCAGGAAGGATAGGAAGTTAAGAAACGGTATTAGGATGGTTCTGTTGGGTAAAGACAACATTAGCACAATAGGGAGAGAGATGACCTAAGTTCAGGAGACCAGGATATGAAAGCGTTTTGGGTAAAGATGAGGAATGATAAAGGCAAGAGATTGCTTGTGGTAGTGATGTACAAACCCCCTAACAGTAATCACATGATAAGACGGGGTATTAAAGAAGGACTTTTGGGTAAGTTCAGGGGCAGTATGGGTAGGAGGCAGGTGCAGGTTTTCCGATAACACAGAGTGTTGATGGGGGGCAATTCTGCTCCTCCTGATTCCATTGAAAAATAATCTTGTTGCTCGGGTGTCATTTTGAACAGCATCCAGCAGTCCATTCCCACTCACCTGAAGAAGGGGCTTGGAGCTCCGAAAGCTTGTGTGGCTTTTGCTACCAAATAAACCTGTTGGACTTTAACCTGGTGTTGTTAAACTTCTTATTGAACTGACAGAGCAGGAGAAGCTCCAGAGAATTTCTAGACATAGAATGTGAGTGTTGCTGGCAAAGTTAGCATTTATTGCCAATCCCCAATTGCCCTTGAGAAGGTGGTGGTGAAGCTGCCACTTTAAACCACTGCAGTCCATGTGGTGAAAATGTTAGGGAGGGAGTTCCAAGATTTTAATCCAGTGACAGTGAAGGAACCTTGATATATTTCCAAGTCAGGATGGTGTGTGACTTGGAGGAAATCTTGCAAGTGGTGATGCTTCCATGCACCTGCTGCCTTTGTTGTTCTAGGTGGTAGTGAAGGGGGTCAAAGAAGACTTGGTGAGTTGCTGCATTGCGTCTTGCAGATGATGCACACTGCTGACACTGTGCGTTAGTGGTTAAAGCAGTGAATGTTTAAGGTGATGGCTGCAGAGCCAAACAGGCAGGTTGTTTTCGTCTTGGATGGTGTCAAGCTTCTTGAGTTGTTGGAGCTGCACTCATCCAGGCAAATGGAAAGTATTTCATTACACTCCTGACTTGAGCCTTGTAGACAAGCTTTTGGGAGTCAGGAAGTGAGTGACTCATTACTGCAAAATCACTAGCCTCTGATCTGCTCTTGTAGCCATAGTATTTCTATGACCAGAAACTGAATTGCAGCAGCTAATGATAATCCTCAGGATGTTGTTAGTGGGGAATTCAGTGATGGTAATGCCATTGAATGACATGGGGAAATGGTTAGAGTCCAGTCAGATTGCCTGCCACTAATTTTCTTAATGTCACTTAATAGAATATAGAAATTGTGTTTCCTTTCACAGTTGCTTTATCGAATGAAGCACAAAACATTAGGGGGTGAATTTTCCTGTTCTGTGCGCCACAGGAATCATAGCAAGCGAGGGGCGGACCATGGAAAGGTCTGTTGACCTCGGCCAGAAAATCCTGCCTAGGTGTCACTGCTGGTAGTATGTTAGGAACATTTTTTGACACTGATGATGATATTCCACTATCAAACAGTAATTAATAATAACTATTGTACGGTTTATAAGAACATAAGAAATAGGAGCAGGAGTAGGCCATCTAGCCCCTCGAGCCTGCCCCGCCATTCAATAAGATCATGGCTGATCTGAAGTGGATCAGTTCCACTTACCCGCCTGATCCCCATAACCCCTAATTCCCTTACCGATCAGGAATCCATCTATCCGTGATTTAAACATATTCAACGAGGTAGCCTCCACCACTTCAGTGGGCAGAGAATTCCAGAGATTCACCACCCTCTGAGAGAAGTAGTTCCTCCTCAACTCTGTCCTAAACTGACTCCCCTTTATTTTGAGGCTGTGCCCTCCAGTTCTAGTTTCCTTTCTAAGTGGAAAGAATCTCTCCATCTCTACCCTATCCAGCCCTTTCATTAGCTTATAGGTCTCTATAAGATCCCCCCTCAGCCTTCTAAATTCCAACGAGTACAAACCCAATCTGCTCAGTCTCTCCTCATAATCAGCACCCCTCATCTCTGGTATCAACCTGGTGAACCTTCTCTGCACTCCCTCCAAGGCCAATCAATATATCCTTCCGCAAGTAAGGGGACCAATACTGCACACAGTATTCCAGCTGCGGCCTCACCAATGCCCTGTACAGATGCAGCAAGACATCTCTGCTTTTATATTCTATCCCCCTTGCGATATAGGCCAACATCCCATTTGCCTTCTTGATCACCTGTTGCACCTGCAGACTGGGTTTTTGCGTCTCATGCACAAGGACCCCCAGGTCCCTTTGCACAGCAGCATGTTGTAATTTCTTTCCATTTAGATAATAATCCAATTTGCTATTATTTCTTCCAAAGTGAATAACCTCGCATTTGTTAACGTTATACTCCATCTGCCAGATCCTCGCCCACTCACTCAGCCTGTCCAAATCTCTCTGCAGACCTTCTACGCCCTCCACACGATTCACTTTTCCACTTATCTTTGTGTCATCTGCAAACTTTGTTACCCTACACTCAGTCCCCTCCTCCAGATCGTCTATATAAATGGTAAATAGTTGAGGCCCCAGTACCGATCCCAGCGGCACGCCACCAGTTACCATCCACCAACCAGAAAAGCACCCATTTATTCCGACTCTCTGCTTCCTGTCGGATAGCCAATCCACGCTAACACCCTACCCCCAACTCCGTGTGACCCAATCTTCATCAGCAACCTTTTGTGAGGCACCTTATCAAATGCCTTTTGGAAATCCAATAAATCTGTATGGATGAAACATAGAAGAACATAAGCAGGAGTAGAACATACAGCTCCTCAAACCTGCTCCACCATTCAGTATGATCAGGATTCCCTGAGAGATAATCAATGTCAGCCTTGAATATACTTATTAATGGAGCATTCACAACTCTCTGGAATTGAAAATTTCAAAGGTTCACAACCTTCTGTGTGAAGAAATTTCTCTTCATCTCAGTCCTAGATGATTAACCTCTTGAACACCAGGGTGCAGGCCTGGGCTTAGATTTGTGAGCCAGGGGAAATTATCTCTGTGTCCATCCTGTCAATTCCCATCAGATTCCTCCATTCCAATGAGATCACCTCCCTGTCGAGCAATGTATTGGACACTTCTATGTCAGGGTGTGGAATCATTGCAGTTATCTAGGTTGCATTGGTTATTGTGCGCCTGTCAATAAACTACTCACAAATCGCAGTACATTATAAAGGGAGCTTTAGTACAATGGGATGGGGATATTGGGGGAAACAAAACACAAAAAATCAGGATGGCTTCCTGATGATAACTGCTTAAACGTGAATGTAAGATTGCTGAGCTGTGTCTCAGTCAGTGCAGCTGAAATCCAACTTTGGCAGGGGCACAAAATGCGAGGCAATGGATTGACTGCCCTGTATACACTCTCCAATTTTCATTTCCAGTACATGCCAGATCTTGAGTGTGGCTATTTTGCCAACATCCAGAATTGGAATACACTACTGTTGTTAGAATAATTTTTTTTTATGGAAAGCTTCCGGCTGAAATTTTCTGGCCGTTTATGTCCCACCACTGATGCCAGCAAGGACAGAGAATTCGGCCAAATCTCCATTCACTGCAGCAGGACCAGAGAATCCCACTGGTGTGAATGGCCAGCAAATTCCGACCCTAGCAGCCTTTAAAATTATAGGTGCTAAGGGGGCCAATGGTAACTGTAGCTGGAATCACAAGACTGAATCGAGGTGGATTTCCCTTTGGTCATGTCCCATTTGCTTATTTTTTAAAATACTTAATTTTTGCTGGTTTAATTCTTATGGTGCTTTGGAATATGTTTGAAACTTAGCAGTTATGTTGCCATATGTTAGTGCTCTGTGGTAATTTGAAGGTGATGCATTTAATACACTGATTGGGGATGGCTGGAAGGCAATATTTACCATCATTTGTAATCTTGCGTTGACATGGGTACTCCAGTTCTACAGTACCTAATCCCTGCAAAGGGATTATTCATGGGGTAGATTTGTTACCGAAATCATAATCTGAGGTCCAGGTTAATGATCCATAGATGTTGGCAGATGGGTTTTCCCAGCATCCTCTGTTTTTGTAATGATCCAGACACCCGAATTCAAACCCAACCTTGGCAGCTGGAGCATTTCAGTTAATTAAATAAAACCTGTAATCAAAATCTAATATCATGAATTGTGATTGGATAGTTGTAAAAACCGGTCTGATTCACTAATGTCCTTCAGGGATAAAAAAAAATCTCCTGTCTTTGGCCGGTCCGGTCCAGTCTCTGTGCAACTCCAGCCATACAATAATGGCTGGAATTTTCCGGCCGTTCACACTGATGGGATTCTCCGGTCCTGCTGGCAGCGTACTCCCGTGGATTTCCTACCAGCATGGGGTGGTGTCAGTGGGAATTCCCATTGATAGCGGCAGGACCAGAGAATCCTGCCGCTTGCAAACAATGTGCCATCCCCCGCCTGTAGGAACCACACGGCCGAAGAATCTTGCCCAATGTGTTTGACTCTCTAACTGTCCTCTGAATTGTCTTAGCAAGCCATTCTGTTTTATTCAGCAAGCTGGCTCACCACCATCTTCTCAATTAAGGATGGGCAATAAATGCTGGCTGCATTGCCCACGTCATATGAGTAATAAAAACAAGACCTTCAATTGAAATTCTTCCATTTGATGAGCACAGAATCATCAAAAAACATGACATTAAAAAATAAAAGCTTGCTCGGGGCTGAGTGCTCTTGTTTCGCCCCAGGCAAAAAAAAAAAAATTTGACCAAATCAAGGCGAGATGTCCAATGTGTTCTCATTTCAATGTTACCATGTGAGGTCAAGGAAAAGCCAGGTAACATTAGCTGTTGTACTGAAAGTAGAACTTGCTGTCAATTTCAGGTTTGGCAAGAAGTCTGATCAAAGCCCTGAAGGTGCTGGATGGATTCCTGAACAGTCCACTGCCTGAAGAGATTGATGCTGACTGTGTTGACGATGTCACCATATCCAATCGCAAATTCCTTGATGGCGATGAGCTAACGTTGGCTGATTGTAACCTGCTGCCCAAGCTTCATATTATGAAGGTAACTATCAACCCAATATACTTTTTAAAAAATCTTTACTTGCTCCTATTTTTTTGAGGGTTGGGGAGGAATGTTCCAATTTATTTTTTCCACTCTTAATTGGCCTATGCTTTTCTGATTCTCGTCTTCTCTGGTAAGATTATCTGCTATCCTATTTGGCTGTCCATAGTGAAACACAAGGGCTGCAGGAAACTGCCTGAATGGTCTTGTCCATTTTTTCCCATCTGCAGCTTCATGTTTATTTGTATGTATGAAATCCTAAATAAAGCAGTTTAGTTCTGGGGCTATATCAAAATAACAACTGACCAGGAAGTCACTGCCCCAGTGCTGATGAATGCTCAGCACTGAACTGTTGTAACACTTAACTGAAGGTCAGGGCTCACAAGATCTAGAGGCTGAAATTGGCGAATTCCCGCAGCATAAAATGGGATCGTGGCATATCAGAGAACAATTTTTCACCACACCAGTTTTTGTTTAGAATTCGCTTGGAAATTTTGCCGAGGTTTTTAAATATCAAACCATGTAAAAGGAACAGTGGGCTAGACGAAACAAGTCTCCAGAAAGAGCTCTGGCTATCACTCTGTGAACTGCAGTGGAAAACCATTCAGGCGCAGTAGCTGCTGGTTCATTCCGAGCCCATTTTGTGCTGCTGACATATTCCAATTTCACTCCTCTAATCTCCTTAACTTGATCCTAAATATTTCTTAAATCCTGGGCTTCAGAAAAAGTAAACCTCGGAACACCACGGGCGTTATTTTACGACCTTTGTCTAAGTGTCAGGCGGGCGTGGAACTGGGACAGTTCCAGATCCGCTGTTTTGGGTGCGTTCTCAGACCCCCCTCTTTCCCCCCCCTCCCCCATACGCACTCTGGCTGCAAAACATTGAGTGAACCTGTTGCTCGCTGTAGAAGCCTGTGGGTGGGTCATAGAGGGAGGTATTGCGCATGTGCAGATCTCTGATGCTGCACAAGCGCATTAACAGTAACAGGGGTCTGACAGACAAAGAGCGCTGTAAGGCCCCTGCTGGCTGCCTCAAGTACCCACCACAATCGCCTTTCTCTCCCCCACCCCTCCCCCCAACTCCCCAACGTTCGCTGCAGAGTGGCAGCGGGCCGCCCCTCCCAACCCCCCTACTGATCGCTGCAGTGGCAGCAGGCCCCCTCCCATATTTGGCCTCCCCCCCGCCATGTCCCTGCCCCCCACACTGCCTGGTGGGCATTGCCCATGTGCCCACTGGGCATTGTCCAGGTGCCAGGCTGGCAGTGCAAGATGCCAGGTTGGCACTACCAGTCTGGCACTGCCCAAGGAGACCCCTGCCTTGCACTCGGCCTCCCTGGGGGGGGGGCCTTAATGGCCTCCAGTTCCACCAGTGAGGCCAACATGACTGTTCCCTGTTCATGGAGAGCAGGTGTTTTCCATGCCGGAGAGACCCCTCCCGGTGAGGCCTTAAGGGCAAGCGAGACCGGACGATTGAGCGTTGGGCTCGTTAATCACCCTAAAATGAGCATTTAAATTAATTAACCAGCCTCTTACCCATTCCCAGCGAGGCTGACCATGTCAGAAATCCTGGGGTCGTAAAATCGCGCCAGTTGCAAAAACCGATGCTAATCACTTCACATCCCACTTTACGACTGCGTTGCGCCTAAAAACAGGCACGCGGTGGTCTAAAATTCCACCCAACATGTCTGATCTCTCTGGGCTAGGACCCAAGCAATTTCCATCACTGGGAACATAGAAGTAGCAAACATGGCTGCCTCACAGCTCCTGGGACCTGGGTTCGATTCCCAGGTTGGGTCACTCTCAATGTGGAGTTTGTACATTCTCCCCATGTCTGCGTGGTTTCCTCACACATTCCAAAGATGTGCGGGTTAGGTTGATTGGCCATGCTAAATTGCCCCTTAGTCTCTCCGGATGCATAGGTTAGAGGAATTAGTGGGTAAATATGTGGGGTGATGGGGATGGTGGGATTGTTGTCGGTGCAGACTCGATGGGCTGAATGGCCTCCTGCATGTTGGGACTCTATGATTTCTATCCGTAATTAAGGAATAAACTGGAACTGTACGGTCCATAAAGTAGGAAGTGCGCCAAACGGCTCCTGCGCTTTGTTAAACATTTGAGGGATAGGATTTTTTGTTTAAATAGCCCTATAAGATTCCACAATGTTCACTGGTGCAACTAACAAAACACTCTCTTGGGGAACGTTACAGAATTTTGGCCAGGTGGAAGATGAGATGGGTTTCTCTGTTGTAAACCAGCCAGCAAGGCGGGATGTTGCGGCCACGGTGAATGTCAATGCAAGCAGGATGGAAGGGGAATCGTTTGGCTGATGTTTCTTCTCTTGTTTCACCAGGTAGTGGCAATGAAGTATCGGAGCTTTGAGATCCCTGCAGAAATGACTGGAGTCTGGCGGTACCTGAAGAATGCCTATGCCCGGGATGAGTTTACCAATACCTGTGCGGCAGACGGTGAAATTGAATCCGCGTATGCAGATGTGGCGAGACGGCTTTCAAGATCCTAGATCACTGACAGGGTCATTAAGTATCGATGCCAGTGACACAAAATGGTTCTTCTATGACAAGACTGCTTTCGATTGGCTTGGTTACTCGGCCTAAACCTTTTCACTGGCATCATAACATTTCAATTGTGTCAGTTTTAGTTGGTTTCAAGCTTGTAAATAACATGACAAAATTTCTAATTGAGCGCTGATCATAGATTCTAGTATGATCCTCCCTTAAAATAATGAATGACCACTGATTCATTCTTGAAAGAAACTGTTTGGAGCTTTATTGCCTTATGTTAAAATTGCAGCCAGCCTTTACATGTACATCTTGCATCAGAAACCCAACATGTGCGTGGGGCATGTTCAAGGAACCAGATTCTAAACATCCCCCACAGCCGTGTTGATTCCATTTGTTTTTCCAAAGCTTGACTGTTGAGTTCAGAGAACTCTCAACTTTTGGGTAATTATGATAATGAAGTAGGTTTAGGCTGGTATGGAGTTAAATCAGGATTGGCCAGCCCAGTCCACTCTGACCTCAAAGGCTTCAACTTCAAACAAGCAGACTTTAAACTCTATGATGACTGATTGGAGCTTTTTAAAAAAAAAATCCTTAGCACAGCCAATCAGAATGTTAGTATTTCTTTTTTTTTAAATGGTACCTTGATTGTGTATGAGAGCCAGATCGGTCTTGAATGAATCAGATATGACAGCTACTTCTGAGGCATACAAAGCCAAAATATCCTGTTATGCTTTTGAATGATGTTCCTGTTTCATTTTAAGGCATTTTAGTATTGTATTTTATCTCTGCATCCAGCAGAAATATTGAAGGGACAGTTTCTAGGGTGAAGGCTTTTCCCATTTGTTTTGACTTTTCAGTCTTTCTTCTGAGCTTTAACCATTTGAGTGAAAACAACTCTTGAGGGCTAATATTACCTTGAAACAAAAGGTAAATAACATGGGGCGGAGGGGGGAGAGTGATCCCCTTTTGTAGCTCTTTCAGCATTTAAAAAAGAAAGTCCCAATGTTCTTCCCAGAATGCCTAAGGGAAGACTTGATGACAAGGGGGTAGCCTACTATATCCCATAATACATTTCTAAATTTTATTTTTAAAAACTGACAAATATTAATTGAATGTTTTGCAGTAAAATTAGGCAGAAAAGTTAAAATTAAACAATTTATTGTAATTTATGGGTTCAAATTGTGATGTATTAGCAATGAATATGTTAATGTGTCTTGTATGTACGTTATTTGTCTACTATTTTACTGGAAGAGCAAGAGAAAAGGATGGCTACAGCTCAACATGAGAACGGATTGTGTTGATGTAGACTGAATGGATGCCATCATGACCCCTTGGGGAACTGAGAGAAGTACACAGAAAACAAATCTCAAGGCACAAAAGTTTCAAGTTTGGGAAGGTTGTTCCACGATCAGAAATAATTTTTAAAATGTGGAATTTATCAGTAGAAACAAAACCAAAAATCTTTAGGTATATAATCCTCTTTCTTAAAAAATAAATCAGTGTTCATATTAAGCACGAAGGCTAGTGAGGAGTAAGAAGACATCTTTGTTCTTTCATAGAGCATCGGAAAAATAACATGAAAATGATTAAATTGCGCCCTCTGGTGTTTATTTAAATAACTGTAGGTGGATTTGTAGATAATAGACCATAGTTTGCTGTAGCAGGACATCTAATGGTGTTTGCCATTCGTTGGACTTTTTTTGCATGGCAAGTTTCTGAAAGTATGAACTGAAAATGTTGTAGTGAGAGAAACAGGGTGTCTGTGACCTGAGTGAACAGGGCAAACATTTGTACTACTTAACTACTCTGACTGAAAGATTGTGGAATTAACAGTGTAAGAACCGGAAAGGAAGTCTAAGTTAGAATGAGTGAACTCAATGTCACATCAGGTGCAGAAAGAGAAATATTGAGATCCAAGGAAAGAATGGTCAGAGAGAGAGAGAGAGAGAAGAAAGAAAAGAGATTTTTTAAAAAAACAATATCTTATAAAAGTTTGAAGTGGTTTGTCATTTGTGATGGCCAGCCCAAGAGATGCCTTCTGGCCTACTGAGTGGTTGCTTCAGCAGATAAGGATAAAACAAATCACTGCGGGTTAATTGATCAACAGACATGATCTAAGGGATTTTAAATTCTTTTCACAAATTTTGCCAGATTTCAGTTGAAATGTTCTGTTCGAACTATGGCAGAAGATCTTGAGTGAAAGGTAGACAAGGAGTTCCATTCTACTTTACTACAAGACATTGCAGATACAAATATTGTATCCCATTTAGTTTATTAATAAGTTCTTTTTTGCTGCATTATGAGAAAAAACTGACCATGTGTGGCCTGTTACTCATTCAGCTCAAACTAAAACTTTCTTCAGTTTTTCAAATATCCATATATTCAATAGTAACCACATGCTGTGGTTGATATAAAATGTTAAGTTTTCTCTATTTAACAGAAACTTTTGCTGTTGTTTCGCTTCATGTTTTTTGTTGATTGCATTGATTGTTCATCACAGTTGATTACTGATTACTGAATGTTGAAATGTCTCGCTATTCTTAAGGTGTTGGTCTCCTTTCAGAAGTAAATTGTGTTAAACTATGTCACCAAATACCCTTGATTACTGGTAATTTCAGACACTGATTTCATTTTTACAATAATTTGTATTCTTCTTTGAATACACTGAAGAATATTTAAGAAAGAATGGAGTTAGGCATAAAAATATTATTTTGGATATTCCTCAGTCAGCACCTCCACTTCCCCTGGACATCTGCCTGCAGACACACCCCCACAAAAACTCCAGCCCACCTTCAGCTCACAGCTACATTACAGCTGGATTTTCTGGTGAGTTGAATTGTGGCATTGCAGCTGTACACCAGAAGGGAAAGGGATGGCACTAACGGGGGTAGATTGGCTCAGAAAACTGGAGCATTGATTTGATTGAAGATCAAGACTTGACATACAAGTCCTGGCCTCATTTTGTTGCCTTTCTGCTCGAGCTATGGTGACCATGCACTGGAGATGACTTGGATCTTCAGTCACCCATCCTCGGCATCTCTAAATTGGTTCAAAAAGATGATTGGCTGATTCAGGACTGTGCCTATCTACAGCTCTAGTGCCAGTTGTCATAACTGGAAGGAAATTAAATTGACCACTCTCCTCCTTGCTGCCCTGTCCCAGGATGAGTGAACTATTAATTGAAATGTTATCCTGCATTGTGTTTGACTTCTGAAAAATGTTCCTCTCAGGTTTCTGATTATCTCTCTACACGCCACGTGCTATTCCTGGTGACCAGGACTCTGCCAGTGCCGCAGCTACAATTAGCAGTGTACAAGAATGGAACAGGCCATTGATGTCCATCTGTTTAGTCACTTTGCCTCGGAAATTTCATATACGATCAGGTTTTGTCATTGCACCTTCCTCACGTCAGCTCCTGCTGTCTGTCCATTGTTACTCTTCCTCTTACACGCAGTCAGACAGCTTTGCCCATATATATAGTCTTTGCATATTTCAAGAACATAACATAGATTCATAAGATATAATACATTTTACAGTCATTTACAGAACAGAAAGAGACCATTCAGCCCATTGAATCCACGTCAGCTCCCCATGGATTCATCCAGTCAATCGCTCTCCCTTACTCAGTCAATGTGGACCTCCAAGTTTATTTTCTTCAAGTGCCCACCTGGTTTCCTTTTGAAATCATTGATTGTCCATGAATGCGTTGATGCAGAATCAATCAATGAGTTCCAGGTCATTGCCACTCAGAATTAAAAGTTCTTTAAAATAACCCCTGCATCTCTTGCCTAAAATCTTAAGCCTGTGTCCCTTGCTCCTTGAACAGTCCGGGAAGAGTGTTTGCTTTACCTCAGCCCTGTCATAATCTTGTCCACCCCTCTCAAATTTACCCTCGATCTCGACCTCCTTTGCTCCAAGGAGAGAAACCCCAGCCTTTTCAACCTAACCTGGTAAATAAAACTCCATCACTGGAACCATTCTGGTCAACCTCCTCTGCAGCCTCTCAAGGAACTTTATCTCCTGAAGCGTGTTTTGCTTCATTACTAATCCTTTCAAAAAGCTTTCGCGTAGCCTAAAATTCCAGTCTTTCACTTTATATGCCAAGCACCTTTTGTCAGGATACAAAGTCACCATAATTTGTGAAATCTGTTAAATTAAAATTACCAAAAAATGATGTAAGTTCAAATCTGATATTAATGATGCCGAAGCATAACAGTAACCCAGCGATGGAAAAGAGTACAGAAAGAGAGGTATTTTTTCTTTGACACAACATGTCTTGTTTAGGTTCAGCAGTATCAACTCTTGCGGATGTGTGCTCTAAACTCTGTAGACCAACAGCCCAGTACAATAGAACAGTTGTTATACTATAAAGAAAGCAGGTGGCACTGGTGATGGGAAAGCGCTATTCATTTGACTACCACCCTTATACACACATTAGTGTAAATTCACCAGATTGGTACCAAGGATGAGCATCTGTGGTTGAAGTGTTTGGTTTTTTTCAATGGATTACAGAAGACTAAGATTTAATAGAGATTTCTAAAATTCTGAAAGGTCTGGATCAAGTGATTATGAAAAGATGATTGTCTTCACAAGAGGAATCGGTAAAGAACAGGTCATTAACTTAAAACGCTGACTAAAAGAATGAATTGAGAGAAAAGTAGAAATGTTTCTTTTTAATGGAGTTGTTCAGAGGATGGATGCTTTGTCACAGAAAGTAGTTGAAGCAGAGATCATTCTGTCAAAATGTCAGGATTGTGGGGAGAGAATGGGCGGTAGGAATAGTTTGGGACTGCTCTTGCCACGAGCCCACGCAAATATGACGGGTGGTAATGGCCTCCTCTGGTACGGTAAATTTTTTATGGTTCTGTGAAAGCTACTGTTTATTTGCTATTGGTTTACGTGTCCTGTGATATATCAATGATACACAAACTACTGATTTTCTTTCTGCTGTATTGTAACTGAAAGTACAAATAATTGAGTAGCTGCAGAGTTATAGTCAGAAAAGGCCTTTCTGATTTTGTTGCCTGTGATACCCGACCATTTGTTCAGTGATGTTGGCCACCATTTGTAATTTGGTGTAAAAATTCCCAGAACTCCTTGTTTGGCTTATTTTAAAAATCACAAAGCCTTTTTGTTTTTATTAATTACTGGCCAAATAATTATTAAATGGCTTTCGTAAGTAGGAATTTTGATTGATTTTAAAAAGAACTCCCTCAAATCACATACTAAAATTTTGGACGCTTGTAAGCTGTCCAACATATGTTGTTATGGCATCATAGCAAGGCTGTTTGCAAATCTTAATCACAGAATGTACAACCCAGACACCCGCTGGATGAAGCTAGCTGCTGAAATGATTTAATATTCTGCTCTGATTATTTGCACTGTTTAGATAATTATTCTGCAGTCTTCACTGGCAGCTGCTAAGGAAATAAAATTGTATATTTTCACAGCATAAATTGAATCCTCTTGTCATTTTGTAAATATAAATTGGCACTAATGTTAATTGGGGCAGTATTATTGCACATCAAGACCCACTGTCCGCACCCTGTACATACTCCCTTCCGCTGGAAAAAAGATACAAAAGTCTGACATCACGTACCAACTGACTCGAGAACAGCTTCTTCCCTGCTGCCATCAGACTTTTGAATGGAACTACCTTGCATTAAGTTGACCTTTCTCTACACCCTAGCTATGACTGTAACACTACAGGGCCGATTTTACCAATTCGGCTCCAAGTGCCGGGTGCGGTCGTAAGTCAGACCCGCGCCCGGCAGCCGCGCTCCAGCGACCCCATACGCCTCTTTTCGGCGCGGGTCCAGTGGGCGGGGCCTAGCGCATTTGCATCTGTCGGACTGCCGAACTGCGCATGTGCAGTTCGGGGCCGACAGCACTCAGCGCGCCCGAGCGTGCCTTTGACTTTCCCTGGTGGGGGGTGGGAAGTGACGTCTCTTCCCTAGGGGGGGAATCTGACGTCTCTTCCCTGAGGGGGGGGGGGAGGGGTAGGGGGGGGATGTGACATCTTTTCCCTGAGGGGGAGAGGGTAGGGGGGGATCTGACATCTCTTCCCTGCCGGGGGGGGATGTGATGTCTCTTCCCTGAGGGGGGAGTGGGGGGGGGGGGGATCTGACATCTCTTCCCTGAGGGGTGGGGGGGGGGGATCTGACATCTCTTCCCTGAGGGGGGGGGGTGGGGGATGTGACATCTCTTCCCTGATGGGTGGGTGGGGGGGAGATGTGACGCCTCTTCCCTGGGGGTGCTGCGGGGGGGCATGTGATGTCTCCGCCCCCGCTGCCCTTCCCCCCGGGGCAGAGACGTCACATCCCCCCCCCCACTCAGGGAAGAGACGTCACATCCCCCCTCTATCCCCCCACCTAAGGCAAGAGACGTCACATCCCCCCCCTTACCCCCTCCCCTCAGGGAAGAGATGTCACATCCCCCCTACCCCCCCCCCCCCCAGTGAAGAGACATCATCCTACCCATCAGGACCCCCGGAGCAAGGCCAGGATCGCAAGATGCTTCCGACGGACACCAGCGATCAAGGTAGGTGGGGGCCCGGGGGGTCCAATCCCGGGGGCGGGGTGGGGGGGGGCTGCTGGCGGGGCCTGCGTCCCAGGGTGGTCCGATCGGTGGGGGAGGGGTGGGCTGCCGGGGTGGTTCGCGGGGGCAGTCCGCGAAGGGTGGTCGGGGGGGGGCGATTCGGTGGTTCAGTTGCTGAGTTGAAGTCCTATCGGACATGAATTCAGCAACATGGTAAATGCACGGGCGCCGATCGGATCGGAGCCTCTAAAGTGGGAATCCTTGGGTAAGTTGGGCGCGGGCTTCATTATGCTAATTTAAATGCATGCAAATGCATTTAAATCAGCCCGCTGGCCGATTCGGGCGCACGCCAGATCGGCGCCCGGATCGGCCGTTGGTAAAGGCACGATTGGCCTTGGGTTGGGTCTGGACCGCGTTTTAGGCCCGACGCCCAACTTTACCACGATTTCGCGCCCGAAAACGGGCCTGAAATTTTAGTAAAATCGGGCACTCTCTCCTTCTCACCAATATACTCTATGAACGGTATGTTTTGTCTGTATAGTGTGCAAGAAACCATACTTTTCACTGTATCCCAATGCATGTGATAATAAATCAAATCACTGGATAAATGGGGTTTTTTTCACTGAAAAGGTTGCTCACTGCTAAATTCTACATAGCCTGACGGTGCACCAGCAGTGAAACATGAATTGCTTTGCCTGTCCTCAACGACGTGGTTAACCTGGAACATGACCAGGGCTAGACAATTCAGCCCTTTGAGCTTAATTCCCCTGCCATTCAGTACGATCATGGCTGATCTCATCTCCACCATGTTTGCAAGACTTCTGTGTTTTCTGTCACCTTCGGTTATGGAATTCTACACAGCTGAAAAACTTTCCAATGAGTTGGAGGTCACCCC
Source organism: Mustelus asterias (assembly GCF_964213995.1). Classification (NCBI taxonomy): domain Eukaryota; kingdom Metazoa; phylum Chordata; class Chondrichthyes; order Carcharhiniformes; family Triakidae; genus Mustelus; species Mustelus asterias. Next base: position 82,034,916 of record NC_135805.1, read on the forward strand.
TGAGGCATATGTTTCTCCCAAGCTGTAATTATAGGGAGAGGGTTGGCCAAGATTCAAGTCAAAAGCACAGCTGAAGGGATTTTTTTTTCTGCTGCTCTTTGAAGCACACAACCTCTCTTCTGACGCTCTTTGAAACTATACCAGCCAGATTAGGGATGAGCAGTTCTGCTCCTGAACCACATCAGTGTCACATATATTATGGATGTAGATGATGTGAATCAAACCCTCTAAAGGCAGGGGTGAAACAGTTAAGTACAAAGTCATAATTGCTTTTCAAGGATAGTATTTTCAGTTTGTAAAAAGGAAAATTACTCCAAGTTGAAATTATTACGGTGAATTCTTAAGGTCCCAGAAAACTTGCCCTTTACACTGGAGTAAGAAAAAGGTTACTTTTACGTATCCTCCTGAAATAAAATGGGAGCTGGAAATGACTCCCGTCTTTTGCTAGTATTGCCTGTCACGAGAGAGACATTTTTCAAATGAAGATATTTTTGTCATTTTCCTCTTTGTAATACCTCACTTGCCTTTGTCAAGATAAATGTCATAATTTTGTGTGCTAATCAATCTGTTTATATCACAAGTTTAGTGACTTTTATTTTAGTCATGTTGAAGCAGTGACTGCAGGTCTCAGGATGGCACCAGAATCTAAATGTTGATTTTCATTGCTGGTTAGAACATAGAACAGTACAGCACAGAACAGGCCCTTCGGCCCACGATGTTGTGCCGAGCTTTATCTGAAACCAAGATCAAGCTATCCCACTCCCTATCATCCTGGTGTGCTCCATGTGCCTATCCAATAACCGCTTAAATGTTCCTAAAGTGTCTGACTCCACTATCACTGCAGGCAGTCCATTCCACACCCCAACCACTCTCTGCGTAAAGAACCTGCCTCGGATATCCTTCCTATAAGTCCCACCATGAACCCTATAGTTATGCCCCCTTGTAATAGCTCCATCCATCCGAGGAAATAGTCTTTGAACGTTCACTCTATCTATCCCCTTCATCATTTTATAAACCTCTATTAAGTCTCCCCTCAGCCTCCTCCGCTCCAGAGAGAGCAGCCCTAGCTCCCTCAACCTTTCCTCATAAGACCTACCCTCCAAACCAGGCAGCATCCTGGTAGATCTCCCCTGCACTCTCTCCAATGCTTCCACATCCTTCTTATAGTGAGGTGACCAGAACTGCACACAATATTCCAAATGTGGTCTCACCAAGGTCCTGTACAGTTGCAGCATAACCCCACGGCTCTTAAACTCCAATCCCCTGTTAATAAAAGCTAACACACTATAGGCCTTCTTCACAGCTCTATCCACTTGAGTGGCAACCTTTAGAGATCTGTGGATATGGTCCCCAGGAGACTGTTCCTCCACAGTCTTCAGAACCCTACCTTTGACCCTGTAATCCACATTTAAATTAGACCTACCAAAATGAATCACCTCCCATTTATCAGGGTTAAACTCCATTTGCCATTTTTCAGCCCAGCTTTGCATCCTATCTATGTCTCTTTGCAGCCTGCAACAGCCCTCCACCTCATCCACTACTCCACCAATCTTGGTGTCATCAGCAAATTTACTGATCCACCCTTCAGCCCCCTCCTCTAAGTCATTAATAAAAATCACAAAGAACAGAGGACCAAGCACTGATCCCTGTGGCACTCTGCTAGCAACCTGCCTCCAATCCGAAAATTTTCCATCCACCACCACCCTCTGTCTTCGATCAGACAGCCAGTTACCTATCCAATCGGCCAACTTTCCCTCTATCCCACACCTCCTTACTTTCATCATAAGCCGACCATGGGGGGCCTCATCAAGGTTGTTCAATCTTGCTGTAACCTAACCAATAAGAGGGTAATCCAGTCAGGCTTGTAAGTGGGTGTTATCTATCCACCCTCTGTGCAGAGAGCTCCATATACACAGTCATTTCGCCTGATGGGAAGGACAATAACATTTATATCACATCTTTAACATAGAAATACATCCCAAGTTGTTTTCGAGAAACAAAATTAAAATATTACAATTAACTTCTAAATCACTAATTACCAAAATCTTGCTATTCAATTTCCAAATTTTGCATCACGTGCAAATCTTGTTTAAGTGAGGATTTATTTGACAATAACTATTCAGGATTAAAATATGCAACTTTCTTTCCCCTGAAAGATGGGGATTACAGTTTTAAGGCTGCAACTTGGATATTTACCTGTTGGGGGTTGTTATGGATGTTGGCAGAGTATAATGGGTGTAAAATTCTGGGGCAGTGGGGATCCCCTGACCACTGAGTTTGAATTTCTAATAAAGTTTAAAAGTTTATTTATTAGTGTCGCAAGTAAGCAGACATTAATACTGCAATGCAGTTCCTGTGAAAATCTCCAAGTCGCCACACTTGGGCGCCTGTTCAGGTACACTGAGGGAGAATTTAGCATAGCCAATGCACCTAACCAGCACATCTTTTGGACTGTGGGAGGCACCCAGAGGAAACCCACGCAGACACGGGGGGAAATGTGCAAACTACACAAGACAGTGACCCAAGCCGGGAATCGAACCTGGGTCCCTGGTGCTGTGAGGCAGTAGTGGTAACCATTGTGCCACCATGCTGCCCACAACAGGCAATATGCAGTCCAGGCGTAGCTAACTGCAAGTAAGAGGTATAACTTGGTAAAATCAATCCTTAAATCCCTATAGGTTTCCAACTTCCTTCAGCTTAGTTGCAGTACAGGCAGAAGGTAGTCAATGTCTCAGTGCTCCAATGGAAGCTCAAATTAAGGTTGAGATCCATGTTTGTTGGTCAGACAGTTACCATCATTGCAGCGGTTCTCAGTGCTCACAGTGTCATACAGGCCCTGACGGCACTCCAGAATCTGTGCTCCAGTAGATTGAGGATTGACAGAGAGAGAAAGACAGTGGTTCCATGGAACATGAACTAGCTATCCTCTCTCACGATGACAGCATTTGTTCTCTCACTGCTGTCACTCCATCAGTGCCCTTGCTGTTGCCTGTCAGCCCACCAGCCCGGGCTGCTATCACCAAAGCCAGGCTTGCTAAGTCCAGAACTCCTTGAGGGCATCCTATAAGGCCATTTGTTGTCTTCCCCCATTGAAAGTCAGCATCCTTTCACCAGGCATGCTGTGGCCAAAGGGGTAATACTACATAGGAGCACCAGGACGGACAAAAGCACCTGCAAGACGGGCACAAGGGCAAATATTTCATTAATGCTTGTTTAATGGGAGGTGGTGTTGGGTAATTATGTTATTGAAAGCTTTGATTTATATTTTTTATTGCAGGACCTGAGAACGTTGTCAAGGTCCGTGATGGATTGGTGGGAAGATGGGGAATAGTAACACTTGGTGGTGATTGGAGGATCTTCTAAGGGAAATGGTGTCTGAATAGATGTTCCAGATAGCCTATCCTGAGTGAAGGGGGCACTGATGCCTCTTCCCTGCAGCCTTCTCTTCCCCATTCTCAAGGTGGCAGTCTCTGTTTCCTCAAGATAGCGATGTTTGTGGAGAATATAGCAATGGTTGTGGTCTGTTCCACAATTTTTTTAATTCTCTCACGGAATGTGGCTGTTGCTGGCGAGGTGAGCATTTGTTGCTCATCCCTAGTTGCCCTTGAGATGCTGGATGTTAAACCACCTCTGGTAGGTAGTGCTGTCCATGGCGAACACCACCCCTTCTCCTCTCTCTGTACAGAGCTTCCCCACTCTGCAGATCCAGAGACATTGCAACCGCAGCCCTCAGATATCCTACATATTTGGTGTGGCCAAGTGACCCAATCTTCTGGCCTCCCTTTATGGGTGTATCACCTAACGGCACGGGGAAAAAGAATCCACATTACTTCCAAAAACTTTCAAAGTGCAGAAGAAAGTCAAAACCACATCACCTGCAAGTTGGATGGTTGGTCCTTTAAATGGTGCTGTGAGGTGTAGACAGTGGAGTGGAGCGGGGGGGGGGGGGCAGCGGCTCCCTATGCAGCTGAACACATACTCAGCTCTGAGTGATTAGCACAGGCTTTTACTGGACTTGCACAGTCCAAGTTTTAGTAAGCATTCATGAGGTGCAAATTAATGCGAATGACGTTCATGCCACCAGCTAGTGAAGAGACCAACCCGCCACTGGGAGAATTACAAAGTGATTTTACATCAGCAGGTTTCAGACATTTTGGCTCCTGCTGGATTCTCCACTGCTGCCGGCCACCAAACCTGCCGTGGGCAGGATGGGAGATTTCCAGCTTTTGTATACTTAGCGATACTTGCAGTAGTGAGCTTTGGCAAAAATGTATCCTCCCCCTAAACTTTCAAAAACTTTTTCCCTGTCATAAATCTATATTCATAGTTTTGCTTTGAGTCGGGGTTGAGGTGGCTACTTAACTTTTTGTCAAGTTGTTTGGCCATGTTTGACTAGCTTTAATGCACATTTCTTGGGCCAGAATCCTTTTCTTTCAAAGCTTACCTATATGTTAGTTAATGGTACTCTGCTGCCCTCTAAAGCATAAGAATATCACAGCATGGTCTGCAAGACATTTTTGAAACCCTAAAGCCTAATTTTAGTTGTGTGGTTTGCTTACCACCTATTTTCAGATGCTTGTGACCAGCGTCCAAATGGTACTGTATTTCTTGATGCATATCCACATGAACAATGTGTTCACTTTATACTAATCCAGTAAAAGGAGTAGGGTGGAATTAATTGCTACCAACTCCTGAACAATCAAAAACTTCGAAATAAAACTGACCGTGACTTAAAGTCATACTAGTACCCCCGGCCCATCATCAACAAGTTGGATAATAGCCCATAATTTGCTGAAGCAGGATATTTAGAGACATCTGCTGTTGGTTAGAAATGTTCTTGCTCATTTAGGTTTTTTTAAATTCCTTTGTGTGGAAAGTTGCTAAAGGTACATGCTGACAACATCAGTGAAGGAAGCAGAGCATCTGGAATCTGAATGAGCAGTGCTGTTACATCTCCTTAACCAATTTAGATAGTCAACATTTTTTCCCAAAGGTAGGGGAGTCTAAAACTAGAGGGTGTAGGTTTAAGGTGAGAGGGGAGAGATACGAAAGTGCCCAGAGGGGCAATCTTTTCACACACAGGGTGGTGAGTGTCTGGAACAAGCTGAAGGCACTGGTAGAGGTGGGTACAATTTTGTCTTTTACAAAACCTTTAGACAGTTACATGGGCAAGATGGGTACAGAGGGATACGGGCCAAATGCGGCAATTGGGACTAGCTTAGCGGTTTTTTAAAAAGGGGCAGCATGGACAAGTTGGGCTGTAAACCTCTATGACTCTAATCAGGCTGAAAGATCCTGAAATTTAACCGTGCTAAGACTGAGAGAGAAGGGTGAGAGTGAATGAATCTGATGTCAATTCAGTTTCAGAAAGAGAAAGGAGGAAAAAAAACAGAATTAAGAAAGGAGAAAAAAAGTCAAGATTGAAAGGAAAGTTTCAAAAAATATGTAAGTAAAACATGTGCCACTTTAAAATTTAACATTTTTTAAATCATCACAGTAAATCAAACCAGAAGAAATAAATATCCACACCTCTCAGTGTCAGTAAAGTTGTTCAGCAATAATTAACACATCCCATTGTTAACGGGGAACTTAAACGAGACTGGACAAAATTATATTTTCTGGCAAAATCAGTTCACATCTCCCACACAATTACAGCAACCTCAAGCCACTCAATGCATTTCAGTGGTGAGATGGACAGCAAGGTCCCACTCGCATGAATCTAATGGCAAAGCGATGGATCTCAGAGGGCAACTTCTAAATATTTGAGCTTGAACACCTCCCTGCCCTTCGCCTGAAGTTGCTGTACCATTTGCTCATAAATAATTACAAACAACATTTGCTTCACTGTTATGCTTACAGAAAAAATCTGGGTCAATTCTTTCAAATCCCATCTATTTTTAATAAAAGCACTGTTGGATGTTTGGACAAACTTCCCTTCTGCAAATGAGTAAAAACATTTTCCGATTAAACCAGCGAAATACAGAAAGCTATTCTTACAAAGAATTCACTGTTGAAAATAATACAGCAAGATAATGAAAAGTTTCACGTAGCAGATGCTGTCCTTCCATCGGTCTCTATCAAAACTTCAAATGTCAGACCACGTGTGTCAAATATCAGAGGTTTTAAATTGGGGGGAAAAAAGTTGGTGATTGGTTCAAATATATTGTTAAAGAGTTATGAACGCAAAGTATTATTTAAATAGCTTTGATTCATTAGAATGTTAGCTTTCTCCTAATTGTCAATAAATTGTTGTAAAAGGTTTTAGAATATTTTCATTGCTGATTTTGGTTTCTGAGCCAACCCAATCTAAATTCATTTCTAACATATTAAAAATCTTTACCTGGAATTTCTGCAGAGCTCTTCTGGTCTACAACCAGAACTTTAGTTTGAACCCTGAAAATAACCAGCTGTTAGAGACAGGGTGAGAGGAAACTTCTGAAAACACTGTTTCCTTCCCGAACTGTTGGAAATCAGTAAGCTTGTGAAAGGAAGATGTGCGTGTTTCTTAACCCCCGAGTGTGTGGGTAGTTTGCATTACCAACAACAAGCTTTTCATGGGTTTAAATAAAGAGGATTGTTTATTCATGTTCTCATGCACCATGAAATCTAATGCTATGACACACACACACACAAGGACATTGATTACATTTATAGTGTGCTTTTACAACTTATAAACACCAGGAACAATTAATAATACAACTGAGTGTCTCGTTCTGGAAAACAAGCGATAAAGGCCTGATGAAAGAAGATGTCTTCACTCCTGCAGTGTAGTTTAGGTAAGTTCAACAGACTGAGTTGTCTTGAAGAGATGAACTTCCTGCAGGTCACAAAATTAGTTGCTTATAGTCTCATTACCAGGAGGTTGCTTTGCTGTATTGGTGCACCAAAAAAAGGGAACAGGCTTAGAGATCTTCTGATTTTACTGTCTCTGGTTCTTGAGGTATAAATGTTACTGCCCTTTCTGCTACTGTTGTGTCTTTCTGCAGATAGCACTTAAAGATTAAATGGGAGACCAACACATGGTTTATCACAATTCCTTTTTCCAGATATGGTGTTGGTCTCAGGTTGATTCGTCACATCCTGGTTTATTGTTTGAAGACATTCATGCTGACAATCGCCATCTTTATATCAGAAAGACCCATTCAATTCAGGAGTGTGTTTTGGATGGTTTCAGGATGTGGGTGGTTGGTGCCTTTTAGTCTGGAGTGTATTTTTTGCCCTTGTGAGGCAGGGTGGTAGGTTTTGAATTCACAGATCAGGTCAGATGACCTTTGCCCATCCTTTGCAGTGCATATTGTTTATTTAAAAGCAAAGTAAGTTCCAAAAGTTTCAACGAGCCAATGCTTAAAAAAAACCCAAAACACAACATCTACTGTTAGAATCATCGAATCCCTACAGTGTAGAGGGAGGCCATTCAGCCCATCGAGTCTGCACAGACCACAATCACACCTAGGCTCTATTTCCGTAACCCCCTCATATTTACTCTTCTAACCCCCCTGACACTTGGATTAATTTAGCATGGCCAATCAACCTAACCAGCACATCTTTGGACTGTGGGAGGAAACCAGAGCACCCAGAGGAAATCCACACAGACACGGGGAGAATGTATAAACTCCACACAGACAGTGACCCAAGGCCAGAATTGAACCCGGGTCCCAGGCGCTGTGAAGCAGCAGTGCTAACCACTATGCCACCATGCTGTGAATGTGATTCCACGATTGGGTAGCACTTGCTGAACTGAGTTTGCTAATAGCTACACCAGCAACCAATTTAGAGAAGCTCACAACATCTCTCATATAGGCTTTCTAGGAGTGAGACATATTCATACACAGGGAACCATTCTCTGCAAACAAAAGGAATATGGTCAAGCCTTGCATTTTTTGGATTACCTGGAAGCTTGAGGACCCCGTTGCTTTCTCCATGGCTATGCCTCAGCCAATCAGAGTTGATCTTCTGACCAATCCTTTTTCTCTTGTAATATAAATTGTTGTTTGAGATTTGGCATTCTTGCATTTATCCTGTAAGACAAAAAGTTTTGGAAGCATTTTTTCTCTTTTCAAAGATATTCAAGGACAGCTTGTGGTTTCAAGTGTGCAAGTAAAAAAACTTTCAAGGTGAAACCTTCATTGTGAAACACTGTTAGTTTATAGTGAAAGTAACTATAGCTTCTGGAGCCAGAAAATCGACTTCCTTTTTCAAAATTTTGAATCTAAAATAGGAGCAAATTATTTTAACACTTTGAAAAAGAAAATTGATTCTCTAGTTGCACTGATGTGTGAGGATGTTCAAAAAACACACATTCTGAAATAGAAGCAAGTTGTTTTGTGTGTCTTGAGCAGCCTCACATGTCAATGCAACAGTAACTATTAAATCAATTTAGATTTGTCAGGTTGCTAAGTGGTTAATTTTCAAAAGATAGAGGCTACCATAGATATTGGCATGTAAGTTGACCTCTGAAACCTCAAAAAAACCCTCAAAGTGGGGTTTTGATTTATATAATGAGTGCATGGGTATGGGTAATTGCCACTTTGAAATATCCTCGGCATACTATGCAGGGAGTGAGTACATTTTAAACTCATGCATATCTTTGCAACACAGTCCATTTCACCTGCTTGATCTCTTTCATCCAGTTATAAGGTACTGGTAAATACAACATGCAATTGTGAGGTGAAAAATTGAGGCTGATTATTAATGTGAGTATCGCATGTCATGGCTGAAAATAGGGGGTTGATATATAGGCCAAGTACATGCAAAAACTTTTGGGGTAGGAAAAATGGGGTTGACTTATATATTGAGTTGACTTAAATGCTGTGTTTTGCAGTAATTGCCGATGCTAATCTCCAGGAGTGACAAATGAGTAATGGAATTATTATGAAGGATTATTTTATATAATGAACCTATACTTTTTATTTCCTATTTTCCCACCTTGTCTCTTGTTTGACTCTTCAGAAATATTGGACACCACTAGTAGCTCACCCAAATGGCGATTCTTTATACACTTGAACCGTGACAATGAGAATCAGCAAGCTATTAAATTGTTGAGGCATCGCTGTGGAGCCCGACCCAGTTCTAGCCCTGTCCTCATGTGTACCACTTCTAGCTAGAGTCACTGGATAGGAATTAGAACCGGGCTGACATCATCTTTCTAGCCTTGGGGAAAATAGTAGTTAGACCGATGATGAATTATTTACTGCTTTTCTGGCTGGAGGATCAGTAAACCCAGCACAGGCTGAGAATCAGACTCGGAGCCTTCCAGATCTGACCAATTTAAACGAGTTTTCCTGAATAGTCTTAGTTAAGCCCCAGGCCTGAAGCTGGGAATGCTGTAACAGAGTGGCACAGTGATTAACACTGCTGCCTACTGGGGCAGCCCAGGGACCTGGTTCGATTTCTGGCTTAGGTCATTGCCTGTGTGGAGTTTGCAAGTTCTCCCCATGTCTGCATGGGTTTCCTCCGGGTGCTCTGGTTTCCTCCCACAGTCCGAAAGACATGCTGGTTAGATGAATTGGCCATGCTAAATTCTCCCTCAGCGTACCTGAATAGTTCTCCGGAGTGTGGTGACTAAGGGATTTTCACAATAACTTCTTTGCAGTGTTAATGTAAGCCTACTTGTGACATTAATAGATAAACTTTAAGCTTTTAAACTTTAAATAGGTGCTGTTGGTCCTCAGCCATCTCTCTTAGATACACATGTCACCTCTGCCAGCTGAGAAGACCAGTTTATCATTCTGTCTTTTTGTCATTTCTAGTCAAGATCACTGATAGACCCAACAATGTAGTTGTAGAGAATTATAGCCAAGGCCTCCTGTGGATTTTCAGGTATTTACCCTCTATATAATTAACTATGCTTAGCTATATTGATAAAATACATAAGCAATCATCAACAACCTGTATTTTTAAGTCTCAGTTCTACATTTGTGCTTCCATTCTTGTGGATGAATAGCAGCGCTTGCTGCTGGCCCTTTAATTGTCCACTTCTGTTGTGATCCTGCCTCCTTCCTGTGTCCGCTGCTGCTAATTGGGCAGCAAACGAGACTCCAAGCCAATTAGGTGCTTTACGGATCAAAATAGTGGTGTTTGCTTGTTTTCATGTCAGTACAGGGTCAAGACATGGAGTCACTGCAGCATTAGGGTTCTGATCCAGGATTTGAAATCCTGCCCAAGGTCCCGGGTCACTATGGTGAACACATGGACATGTTTGACAAATGCAAAGTAAAATCCCTATCCAGCTGTCTTTGCTTTCCTCATCTTCAGACATCCAAAATGTCTTCAGTTTAATGTTGCCATGTGCAGTGCTTCCTGTTTATCTATTTCCAGTGTTTGTTACATATGTCCTATTTACCAGAGGCCAGATCAAGGCAGATTGCTAATTGCCTCAGAGAAATAAACAAGTGAGCAATTGTATAAAATAAAAATAATTATTTACATGTGTTAAACAGTGAATGCAAGACAGTTAATACATTTTTGGGCCCCATTTTCTTGTGTCGTGCCCTAGTGAAACTTCTCTGCACACTATGCATCGTTCATACCCATATCCATTTATTTAACATCAACATTTGGCAGTATCACTCATGCATGTTTCATGGTCACTTTCTTATTTACTTTGGAGGTAATGATAATTCTGTGTCAGAATGTTGTTCAGTAATTTGTTGACCCATTCCTGAATTCTTAACAATTTGCACCCTCCACCACACCCCCTTCCTTCTCCTTCCCTGATTAGATGTATTTGCAGATGATTTTTCAGATGAATTGATCATTTTGCACGCAGTTCCATAACCAGCTCAGTAAAAAGCTGTGCCCAGATTGTTGTAATTGGGGAACAAATTACAATGCATCTCGTATGTTCTTATGTTCATCAGGTACAGGCAAATGCTTATAATGGTTGAGAGTTGCCCCTGCTCTTTGCAATGTTCAATCACAGACACTTCATGTTGAGGAATGTTGCTTAAAGTATCCCAAATGGCAATATTGAGGTGAAAAGAGATGGATCTTTTCTTAAAGAGTTGATTCTTTCATTAGAAAAACAATCCGAGGGCACCTAAACATATTTTACTCTGACTTCCATCCCAATTAACTTTTAAAACATTTTATGATTATTTTCTTGTTAAACAATTTTGCAGATGAATTTTATACATCGTAAATTGCAGTGTGTAAGTTGACACGTAAAATATGGCCCCTTTTATCCAGCCTCAAAAATCATGCTTTCATATACTCGGCATGTAAGTCCACCTCCCCCCTTTATAGCCATGACATGCTGTACTTGCTTTAAAAGTCAGCCACAATACCCTGCAGATGCTTGTTTTATTTTTTAAAATCTATTTTTTGGGATGTGGGCATCGCTGGCTAGGCTTGCATTTATTGCCCATCCCTAGTGGCTCTTCAGGGTGGTGAACTGCCTTCTTGAACTGCAGCAGTTCCTGAGGTGTAGGTACACACATTGTTGTTAGGGAAGACGTTCCAGGATTTTGACCCAGCGACAGCAAAGGAATGGTGATATATTTCCAAGTAAGAGTTTTAACAACACCGGGTTAAAGTTACTGTGTTCACCCCAGTCCAACGCCGGCATCTCCACATCATGATATATTTCCAAGTCAAGATGGTGAATGACTTGGAGGGGAACCTCCAGATGGTGGTGTTCGTGGGTATCCCCTGTTCTACTAGATGGTAGCAGTTGTGGGTTTGGATGATGCTGCCTCAGGAACCTTGGTGAGTTCCTTCAGTGCATCTTGTAGATTGTACACACAGCTGCTACTGTTCATCAGTGGTGAAGGGATTGAATGTTTGTGGAAGGAGTACCAATCAAGTAGGCTGCTTTGACCTGGATGGTGTCAAACTTCCTGAGTGTTGTTGGAGCTGCACTCATGCAAGCAAGGGGCAAGTATTCCATCACACTCCTGACAGTATCTTGTTGATAGTGGATAGGTTTTGAGGATCAGGAAGTGAGTTATTCACTACAAGATTCCTTGCCTTTGACCTGCTTTGGTAGCCACGGTATTTATATGGCTAGTCTAGTTCAGTTTCTGATCAATGGTAACCCCAGGATGTTGATAGTTGGGGATACAGCGATGGTAATGCCATTGAATGTCGATCAGCAGTGATTAGATCCTCTCTTGTTGGAGATGGCCATTGCCTGGCACTTGTGTGGCATGAATATTATATTCCACGTGTCAGCCCAAGCTTGGATATTGTCCAGGTCTTGTGGCATTTGGACATGGACTGCTTCAGTATCTGGGGAGTCGGGAATGCTACTGTTAGGGGCTGTTACGACGCTTTTTTTGTTGTATTTAAAACCATTGTTCCCCTCAAGAAGACTAACAAAGTCTGAAGATGAACTTTACTATAGCTATAGGACTCCGAATGTCCATACAGAGCATTCAGAGTGAAAAATTCGGCAATACAAAGGCAATTAAAGACTCCGCATCCATTACAAGTAATTAGCATACACCAATAACAGAACAGTAGTTATCTCTTTCCAATCATGGTTAAGGTTACATCATGCATACATAAGGGTATAATGTGTCCAATTAAAACTTGTACATGTTCTATCATGAAAAAATGATAGTTATATGTCTGACCAATGGTATCTCAGCCTCTCTTTCCTTTGTTCATTGTTCTAATGGGCAGATATCAACTCCCGCGGCACAAGATTCAATTAGATAGTCCTCAAGCGTTATCTGGGCTTATTCTGGGCTTACTTTAATCAAAACCTATCATTTGCACACATCTTTCCCTGTGTAACTGAGGTTCAGCTTGCAGCTTATGTGATTTTTAAACTTGTGTGATTTTGAACACTTTCAGATACTGAACATTGTGCAGTCATCTGCAAACATCTCACTTGGGACCTTATGAGAAAAGGGAGATTATTGGTGAAGCAGCTGAAGATAGTTGGGCCTAGGATACTAACCTGAGGAACTCCTGCAGTGGAGTCCTGGAGCTGAGATGATTGACTTCAACCATTTGACAAGGCCTTTGACAAGGTATCGCATGGTAAGTTGTTGCATAAGGTTAAATCTCAGGGTGAGGTAGCTAAATGGATACAAAATTGGCTTGATGACAGAAGACAGAAGGTGGTTGTAGAGGGTTGTTTTTCAAACTGGAGACCTGTGACCAGTGAGGTGCCTCAGGGATCGGTGCTGGATCCACTGTTATTTGTCATTTCTATTAATGATTTGGATGAGAATATAGGAGGCATGGTTAGTAAGTTTGCAGATGACACCAAGATTGGTGGCATAGTAGACAGTGAAGAAGATTATCTTGGATTGCAACGGAATCTTGATCAATTGGGCCAGTGGGCTGACGAATGGCAGATGGAGTTTAATTTAGATAAATGCGAGGTGATGCATTTTGGTAGATTGAACCAGGGCAGGATTTACTCAGTTAACGGTGTTGGGGAGAATTACAGAACAAAGAGATCTAGGGGTACAGGTTCATAGCTCCTTGAAAGTGGAGTCACAGGTGGACAGAGTGATGAAGAAGGCATTCAGCATGCTTGGTTTCATTGGTCAGAACATTGAATAGAGGAGTTGGGACGTCTTGTTGAAGTTGTACAAGACATTGGTAAGGCCACACTTGGAATACTGTGTACAATTCTGGTCATCCTATTATAGAAAGGATATTATTATACTAGAAAGAGTGCAGAAGAGATTTACCAGATGCTACCAGGACTTGGTGGTTTGAGTTATAAAGAGAGGCTGGATAAACTGGGACTTTTTTCTCTGAAGCGTAGAAGGCTGAAGGGTGATCTTATAGAGGTCTATAAAATAATGAGGGACATAGGTCAGCTAGGTAGTCAATATGTTTTCCCAAAGGTAGGGGAGTCTAAAACTAGAGGGCATAGGTCCAGAAGGGCAATTTTTTCACACAGAGGGTGGTGAGTGTCTGGAACAAGCTGCCAGAGGTAGTAGTAGAGGCGGGTACAATTTTGTCTTTTAAAAAGCATTTAGACAGTTACATGGGTAAGATGGGTATAGAGTGATATAGGCCAAATGCGGGCAATTGGGACTAGCTTAGGGGTTTTAAAAAAAAGGGTGGCATGGACAAGTTGGGCCTGTTTTCATGCTGTAAACCTCTATGACTCTATTACAGCCATCTTCCTTTGTGCCAGGTATGACTCCAAACAGTGGAACTTTCCTCCTGATTTCCACTGACTCCAGCATTGCTAGGGCTCCTTGATGCCACACTCGGTCAATGCTGCCTTGATGTCACTCTCACGTCACCTCGGGAGTTCAGCTCTTTTGTCCATGTTTGAACCAAGGCTGCAATAAGGTCAGGAGCTGAGTGAGCCTGGCGGAACCCAAACTGAACATTCGTGAGCAGCTTATTGCTGAGTATAAGTTCCTTATAACTAGGGTGTAATGGATCAAGCAAGTGACATGGGCTCTGTTGCAAAGATGCACAGTAGTTTAAGACATGCCTACTAATTGCATCAGATGCTGATGACATTTCCAAATAGTGAACACCCACAGCCATGCAGGCGGTTCACTTTTAACTTGGCGTAATAGTCAACTGGAGGAATTTTTTTTAAGGCATCAATGATCAACATATAGGCCAACATCTAAGGTTGCTATAAATTTAAGTGTTGAAAGTATGCTCATAAATGAGTCATTGATTCATGATACAGTAGGTCATTCTGGAAGAGAACATTCACCAGCTCCTTTGCTAGCCTCACTCTTCTGTCCATTCTGCACTCTCTATCACCAATAGGCTTTCACTATCCTGTTCCTTAACTGTGGACAGTGGTGTCAGCATTTGGAGCAATCAAAATGTATTGTCATCAACATTTCCATTCTTTGGAGAGCTGCAGTGACTAATTGAGGCTTATCTGGAGCCCCTGGAATTTGTTCAGGTCTTTGACTGGATGGGCAAAACTCATCACTGTCTAGGGAAGAGACATTAAAATGTAAAGTTTTTATATTGAGACAGACATTTCCAAAACCCCTTGGAAATACACAATGGATGAAATATAACAAGCCGGGCTGCAGCCATTGTAGAGAGATTTTTGCAAGGGAAATAGGCTGAAAACTCTCTCTGTCCCCCTCTCTCTCTCGGAACAAGTATATTACCTGATTTGAAAGTCAAAGTTGCTAGAAACCTACCAGCGAACCAAGATCTCATAATAATTGCAACATCTATTTCATCTAACCACATCCATGAAACCATCTCATCCAACTTGGCCACAAGATTATAAATCTACACCTCTAGCACAATCATAGAACGTTTAACCATATATTGTTTTAGCCTTTTTTCACCGGACTCTAACTTCCCTTATTTCTAATACTTGTGTGTGAGACATCACATTTTTATTATTTTTTCCTCCGGTTTGGTATTTAATAAATTTGCCCTTTCTTTGACCAAGAAAACATTGTTTGGTTGGCTCCTTATTGCTCATAGCTTAATTAGTTAAATAATGCTGATTTTGAAAAGGCATATCCTCATGAAAAGAAACTTAAAGCTTTGCTGTGACCAACCGAGGAGGTTGAATAGAGGGGAACCAGCTTACCCCTTCTCACCTGGTCCTAAGAATATTTAATAATTATCAAAATAATGAATAGAGTTTAACAAGAAATGTTCTTTATTTTCAGATCATGCAGAATTCTGTTCACACTGGAAGAAAATAGTGCAGAAGGAAGCATTTTGGCTCATCAAGTCTGCACCAACCCTCCGACAGAGGATCCTATCCAGGCCCTTACCCATAACCTCACATATTCACCCCATTTATCCCCCCAACCGACACATCTTGAGACCCTAAGGGACAATTTATCATGACCAATGAACCTAACCTGCACATCTTTGGACTATGGGATGAAACCGGAACACCCGGAGGAATCCCATGCAGATGCCGGGGGAATGTGCAAACTCTACACAGTCACTCGAGACTGGAAATGAGCCCGGGTCCTTGGCGGTGTTAGGCAGCAGTGCTAACCATTATCCATCAGAAGGTGCAAGAACGTTAAAACAGGCTTTGACGTTTTGCTGGGCCTCAGTAATTTTTGCCAGGTCGCCTTTTTCTATTTCACTTCCACAGTCATAATAAATACGCATTCAAGTAAATTTTATGATTTAATCCTACCCATTTCAAAGTTCCTGTGATGGAATATTGGGGATTTGTGAGTAGGGAGTCAGTGTAAAGTACAATTCTCAATCCATTAAAATTAGAATTCCTGTTATGTATTCCTTTCATACAGAGATTTTTTTTCAGTAATGTCTATCTACTTCTTTGTATAAATTATAGTTATTTATCATGGTACAGCTCACTTTTCCAAAATTGAAAACAAATAATTTCTTCCCCCCCACCACATGATCCCAATCAAGCAATGAAAAGCCTATGAATATAGGAAAGTATGGAATGAGAAGAACAAGTTCATTTCAAAGATATATCCAATCCACACTGTCAATAGACTCAAGCTGCGTTTGTAGCTTTTCCTTTTTATTCCACTGAACTGAGTCATGTTAATTTTTTGCTTGTAATTTGGGGTTTTAAATCCAAATTAAATAATTTGTTAACATTTAAAACATCTATACTCCTTGGTCATTAAAGGAGTGAAGTCAAGTTCCTCTCAATCGCTTCTATTAACTAAACAAATCCAGTGGTTGAGTTCTGTGAGAATCTTTTCAGAATTCAAAGTATCATGTCCTAAATTCACCAATTTTGAAATTTTGAGGACCCATCCATATTTGATTACCTTTGCTGATAATTCCCCATTAACATGTAACTTACAGCAAATGGTCAAACTTCATACTGAAATTCCTTTCCGCATCTACCTTTTTACAAGTTATATCTCTTCAACATGCACACATCATTCATGTTTCCTTGTTTTGCCATTCATTGCATATAAGTGCCCCTCACAAAGCCAGCATTTATAGCCCATCCCTTAAGAAGTTAGTGGTGAGCCACTTTCTTTAACTGCTGCAGCCCTTGTATTGTAGTTCCACCCATTGTGCTGTTACAGAGGGAGTCCAGGAATTTGACGCAGTGACAGTGAGGAAACTGCGATTATAGTTCCAAGTCAGGATGGTGTGTCAAGGAAAGTGCGTGTGTGCATTTGTGCATGTGTGTGCGTGCGCACACGTGTGTTCACTTGCAGACTCAGTGTTCTCACTGTCACTCACTCACCCAGATTCACTTGCTCATTCAGACTAATTCACTCATCACTCAAACTCACTCATACATTCACATAGACTCAAGCACTCATTCACACAGACTCAGTCACTAAGACTCACTCACTCACACAGTCTCACTCACTCACACAGTCTCACTCACTCAGGCTCACACTCATTCTGACTTGATAGCTCAGTCAGACTCACTCACTCAGATTCACTCACTCCACCCCTGGGCCCAGGAGATTTGGACATCATCTAAGGTGGTATTCAGGATTCTGTGAAGAGACAAGCTTCCGAACTTAGCATTGCCAGGGACTCCAGCTGCCCTAGGCATGATGAGGAACAGGTAGACATTGTTGTTCTAACTGTGCTGTTCCTTGTGGCCTGCCCAACCCACTCCTCCATCTTGACCCCTGTGAAGCATTAGGGGGCTACATCTGCATGGGAGTGTGAGAGAGAGAGCATAACTAAAGGCTAGGAGAGCGTACACTGTGGAATCACAGACAAGCCACTTATCCTCCCACTGCTTGTTTCTCCACCAATCAGAGGCATAAGGGTTGTGGCTAGCAAACCATGGGATGGACAAGCTAAGAGACTGATTAAAATACTTAGACTGCTGCAATACACACAATCTGCACTCCACCAAGTGGGATGAAAAAAACAGACACTTAACCCTCTGGGGAGCATGAAAGAGCCCATCACCTGTTGATTTCATACCATCCTGAGACTTTACAAATGTTTCTGGGATGAGATATAAATATGCAAATACCTGTACTGAAACAATAACTGCAGCAGACATAAACAAATAGAATTTCTCTAGAATGTACACTCAAAGGTACTTAAAGAACTCTTTACCAAGTAGGAGAGACAATGTTGTATTGAACATAGGCAATTGAAGCTGTGTGCGCTTTCTGCCACTCTCTCGCTCTCTCTCAGCAGTATTGTACCCGGTTTGCAAAATTACCAACCTGAGAAAAGAAATTTGATGAGAACCAAGACCCTTTGGGAAAGAAGCGTGGAAATCCATCCCACACAACTACACCCAGGAAAACAACTGAGCAAAATGGTTGCAATGTGGAATCAGGACATCAAGACCATCAAGAAACAACTAACCGTACACCACTCTGTTTTAATTTTCATGAGCTGTAAAAAACCCTATTCTTTCACTCTGCTATATGTAATGGTGGCTATAATTCTATGCTCTCCCGGTACCCCTACCACCTCTCACCCCTTGGTGAGTTCTGAGGTGGTGTGGGATTGCGAAATTCCATGGACGGGATTCCCTCTGGCATCTTGCCCACCCCGGACTGGTTGCAATTTTATGCTGGAGCTAGCCGGGCCTCAGAGGGGAAACCCATCCTTATCTCAGTTAAGGCTCTTAAAGGCCACTTAAGATCATTTAAGAACCATTTCCCACCCTCAACCTTTAGGCTGGCGGGCGGATGATAGATTGCGGGGGGAACCCAAAATTGAACAAAGCTAAATCTCGGGTGTGAAAGGGCCTGGTGACTTCTGCATCTCCCACCAGCCCGGCCTATCCTCCAAAATACCAATCTCCCCCCTAGGCCTTCCCTACCCCACCCCCACTTTGACCCCTGCCACTTACCTTTCCTCTGGTTCTCGACACTTAGTCCAAAGTAGCTAGTTACAGTACCTCTTCTGGCCTCTGCAGTGCTTTTCCTGGAATGACAGGAGAACTGCTGGTCAATCAGATTGGCTGGAAACGCTTCAAGGTGGGACCTCCTCCTGGTGATGGGCAGAAGTCCTGCTTTCTGCCAACCAATTCTCATTAGTGAATGAAATGGCAACTTGCATGCTAGTGTCAGTGGGGATGTGAGGGCCAACCCCACACTATCCTGAAAATTCTGGCCAGTGAATGTGTTTTACTTATGAATGGTTGCTGCAATTTACCTCGTTTTTTTAAATTCAGGAAATTGTTTAACTAAGCATATCTTGTTTCTTTGTTTAACTATGGAAAACCTGTCTGACTATTTCTTTACAACCGCAAAGTGTAAATAGTGGGATTCTTTCAGAATTGGCAAATTAGATCCTCTCTAAGTTCACAAAAGCCGTATTACAGTCAAACCTGAAGTGGGAGAATAGAGAAATAATTTCACTCCTCCTCACGTGGTTATAACACTAAACAGTTACAATCAGCCAAGTCACTTACTGTCCCTCGAGCCCCTGGGAGCTAACCTGCAGCAGTTTTAACCTGCTCAATTGAGCAAGCAGCAAGGCCACTTGACTTTTGAAGCCTTTTAACACATGGGGCCTGATTTTACCATTTTGAGTCTAAGTGCTGAATCTGGGCGTCAAATAGATCCTCTTTCCAGCGTGCCCATACGCGTTTTGCCGGCTCCGGTCTGATTCGCGCTGTGGGCGGGGCTTAGCGCTGCCGGAACGATCGGAGCTCTGAACTGCGCATGTGCAGTTCGAAAAAAATCTGAAGCAGCGCGCCCGGGTGTGAAAGAAAGAAGCAGAGAGAGGGGCTCTTCGACCCAGATCATCTGGTGGGAGGGGAGGGGGTGTGACGTATCATCCTTTGCGGGGGTGGGAGGGGAGGGGGTGTGACCGATCATCCCCTGGGGGGGGGTGGGGGGGGTGCCACTCTGCGGCCGATCGGTGGGGAGGGAGGGGGCAGGGGATTCCGCTGCCACTCTGCGGCCGATCCCTCCTCCCCACCGGAGGAACGAATCCCTCCTCTCCAGAGTGGCCTCATACTTCAAACACCACGACTGTCATTATTCACCTCAACGTTCCGCGGAACCCCCTGCCCCCTCCCACCCCACCGATTGGCCGCAGGCAGTGCCCCCCCCCCCCCCCCCAGAGGATGATACATCACACCCCCTCTCCTCCCACCTCCCCTCCCCCCCCGCCCCCCCCCCCCCCCCTCCCCCCCCCATGGATGATATGTCACATCCCCTCTCCTCCCAGGGGATGATCGGTCACACCCCCTCCCCTCCCACCCCCCAGAGGATGATACATCACATCCCCTCTCCTCTTCCCCCCCCCCCCCCACCAGAAGACGGTAAAGTGGGATTTGGCAGTAGAGTTGGGTGCGTGGTTCATTAAGTCAATTTAAATGCGTGCAAATGCATTTAAATCGTCGGGCCGCCTGATTTGGGCGCAGGCCGGACCCACACCCAAATCGGGTGTCGGTAAAGCCGCGATCTGCTCTGAATCGGGTACAGATCGTGGTATAGGCCCAACGCCCAACTTTACCGCGATTTTGCGCCCAAGTTTTGGTAAAATCAGGCCCATGATTTTCAAATCCTGATACTGTCACAAAATCAGTGGTCAGACTCTCAAGCTCCATGGTTCTGAAGACCTGGGTGTGGATTACAAAGATTACAAAATCCTAGAAAAAGACTAAAAAATTGGCCTTTCTTATCATAATGAGAATTAACAAATGAAGTTATGTGGATTTTTTTTCAAGCAATGAGTGTGGATTAAAAATGAATTGAATGAATCCAAAATGCAAAATACTGCAAGTGCTGGAAATATGAAATAAAATGAATGAATCCGGCGGTCCAGAACTTATCAGGCTCTTTCTAAGCTTTTGTACAGCAAGATTGACATTTTCTTTTCTATGTATTCTTTAGTGGCTTGTGGGTGTCACTGGCTAGACCAGCGTTTATTGTCCATCCCTAATTGCCCTTTGGACGGTGGAAGTAAACTGCCTTATGGAGTAGATACACCCACAATGCTGTTAGTGTGGGAGTTCCAGGACTTTGACCAGTAACTGTGAAGGAAGGGCGATATATTTCCAAGTCAGGGCGAAGTGTGGTGTGGAGGAGAACTTGCAGGTGATCCCATGCATCTGCTGCTGTTACCCTTCTTGGTGGTAAGGTCGTGGGTTTGGAATGTGCTGTTGAAGGGATTTTGGTGAGTTTGGGCTGAAACAGTTTATATTTTATTGACTGAAGGTGAAGTGTTTCATTCGGAAGCATAAACATTTAGTACTTCTGAAAAATAAGTAATATATATTTTTGAGAAATTCAAACACCTTCATAAATTCAAATTATAAAGCCAACTCTGTGAAGTTTGCTTTATTTGGTTAATCTTGCAAGTGTAGTAGACACAAGATGAATATAGAGGATGAACTTAAAATATAGTTGCAGTCAGAATGGTTCAGATAATCTTTGGTTTGCAGAGGCACTTGAGTCTCATTGGTTTAAACTGGGGGCAACTGGGCTCAGGTAGGGATTATAACCATAAGATGAATCAGAGCTGCCAGTGAGGGAATAAGTAGGACTGTTAGCAGGAGTGAACTTAGGAGATCAACCTGATTTTAAGTCTGTTACTGCTTTTAGAATAAAGGGAAATGGAGGAAATACAATTTTTCCTTGAATTTAACAATGTCAATCTGAATGTAGCCAATTTGCAATCAAAGAACACTTTGAGCAAAATTATACTCAAATGCTTGTGTAGCTTCCTCTTAAATGCATTTATACTATTCATTTCAACCACTTGCTGTGGGAGCGAGTTTCACATTTTACCACTCTTTGGGTAAATTTCCTCTTGGATTTATTGGTGACTATCTTACATTGATGGAAAGTGGTCTTCACTACCTGAGTTATTCTGGTTCTCCCAATTTATGTGAAAATCTCCCATTATATCCAAAGTCTTCTGCTTTCCTGATCTCAGTATTTATATACCCCCTACTACTTCAGTACTATCAGGAATTATCTGTAGATAACACTCACCAGAGTTTTTCTTTTGTTGTATTTTATTAAACGTATCCACACGCGTTTCACTGCCTGATAACTTTAACTGAAATCCTTCCTTTCTATCATGGTAATCTTTTATTAATATTGCTTTTCTCCTTCCTTTCCCAATTTCTGTCCTTTTTAAAGATCCCATTGCCTGGCATATTCAGCTCCCAGTCATTCTCGGGGTGCATTTGGTTCTTTGTGCCAGCACCTACAAGCTTGAAGCTGAATTTCTGCTTCTAACTCACTTGTTTTATTTCTCAGCTGCTTGAACTTGATCCAGAAATATTTCTGCGGAGGGCAATGGCCTTTGAAGTGCGTTTGGATTCATATTTGTTTCAAGCTACAAACATGTTGCTGCTCACTGCGTGCTGGTGTCTCTCTTGTTCTTGTTGTGCTGTGTTCCTTTCATTTGCAGCTGCTGGCCCATTTTCTCCATCATGAGAAGGGCCAAGGGAATCCCTAAAGGATATTGAGTCAAATTGCCTAGGCCAGGGGAAATGGCTAGATGTTTGGGGTTAGAAAAGTTTAGTTCCCAGCAAATCTAATCAGATAGCTGCTCCACGCCAAATCAAACAGGAGTGAACAAAAACTCCAAGGCTCCCAAGAAGGCCAAAAATTACAAAACAAAGCAGGCACAACAAGTGAAGCAGCACATTCAGTTAAATTGGATGCAAGAACAATGTTCTAACCCAACTGGGCCAGTTGATTTACCATTTACAGCCATTTGCTCTAACACCAGATTGCCAATGGTCCAAAGAATTTCCACCACATTTTGTTCCCCAAAGGTCCCAACCACAGAGCGAACTGTCTCTTACACCATTGTGCTATGCAAGCCTTTTATGTCTCATTGCACTGAAATGGCACAAGAATTAAGATCATCCATCCCTCTGTGCTCACTTATGCCTGCAACAGCAGCTGAAGGGAGCAACATCACAGGCCCATAACAACTGCATACGTTCTCTTCCCCATCCAGAAAAGAAAATTACAAACTTGAACCTTAAAGAATCTAATTTATCATTAATACATAACCAACAAACAGAAAACATGCAGATTCATCACGTAACAGTTTCTGTCAGATAACAGCTCAGACTTGGGTAAATCCCAGTTTGCATGAGTTAGCTGCAATCTCTCTCAGCCAGGCTTGCTGTACCTTTTCTGCAGCAGTTACATTCTTCCCTGAATGCAGATCTAGAATCTGGCTTCTATCTAAGGTACTTAACAAGTGTTACTATGGAGATTAAAAGCTAAAAGCACTTAATAAAAACTGTAAATCTTAGGACCACCTGCATCCTCCCAAAGGATACCATTTATCGTGATGAAAATATTTAGTTCTTTAAATGCTGAGTTGTTGAATATCTCCTTATTTATTGCAATACTCAGTGACTCCTTTTAACCCCAGCGACGATAGATATCTTCAAATAGTATGGTTATGCTCTTGATTCAAAAAGCTCAGATCATTAACTTAACGTAACAATGTAGAACGTAAGCTGTAATTTTACTTTGACCTGCTAGTTGTTTGACATTCACCATACGCAGAGTATTCAAGCCAAACTATTGAGGAATCCACCTGAATTTCAGTCACTTGATCTGGAATACACATTCACTGTGCACAGGGACACACAGCTCAGGAGGTGAGGCAGGGATTAAGAAAGTGCATGTGAGCTGTCACATTTTCTGCTGACAGTAAACATTTTAATCCACATGTCAGCTTGAGTTCACAAAGACCTCGGGAATCATTTTGTTGTACAGGGAAAATGATAGGTGTTTCTTCGGAAGGAACTCTTCAAATGCAGACAATAAAAATATAACAAAACGTACTCCAACTTATAAATCAAAGAAAGGGTTTAATAAAGAAACTTCATTATTCCAAACTTGGGGCCTCGCTCTGGGCCAATCCAAGTTCCCCACAATTCCCAACAGGTTCTTATGTATAGTTGGTCAGCTGACCATCGCATCATTCTGTAATTGGTTCCATGGTTTACTGGGTCAGCTGACCCTTACATCTAGTTATCATTGGTCACATTACATTCAATACAAGTTGTCACAGGTTACATTCTAACAATAGGGACTGCTCTTCTTCTCAGTGAGGAGATGGGATGAGGGGGAGGGGATTGGGTGTTGGGGGATGGGGGGGGCGGAGGTGGTGGAGGTGGTCATTCAGCCTGGCAGATACATTTTCATATTTGTTATCCACTTTGGTGGCAAAAACAGGAAGGAAGATTATTATCTGAATGGTGGCAGTTTAGGAAAAGGGGAAATGCAACGTGACATGGGTGTCATGGTGGAACAGTCGCTGAAGGTTGGCAGGCTGGCATAGCAGGTGGTGAGGAAAGCTAATGGCATGCTGGCCTTCATAGCAAGAGGATTTGAGTATAGAAGTAAAGATGTCTTGCTGCAGTTGTACAGAGTCTTGGTGAAGCCACACCTTGTGTGCTGAGAAAGTGTGCCTTTGATATTCAGCAGCAATAGATTTCACTTTTATTTGTTGCAAACTTTAATTACAAAATAAGGATGGGAAGTGTTTAAGGGCAATTGTTTTTTAGTAGATAAATAGCTGTTTATTGAGTGCAATGTCTTGGTGGGAATTGTTCCATAAAAGTCAGTGAGAAACAAATAAAGCTCTTCCAAATAAAGCTGAGTTGGTATAAAGTGCGTTATTTATGTAATTTGTTGAGTGTAAATCAATTTCCATGGGCTATGAAGGTTTTCGCCCGGAATGATTGAGTTTTATCTGTGGGCTAAATGTTTTAGTATGTTTACTTTACATGTGCACCTATTCAGTAAGTTGCAGCTTAGTGCCAGAGCTGAATGAGCAGCACTAAGTAATAATAACATTCTTCCTAATACACTTTGTCATCTTTAGTTGTACAAAGTAAAAGGAAATTGCAGATATAGATCTTTTTCTGTTGTGGAATGCCTGTACTTTCATCCTCAGCTGCTTTGTCTTCTATCAGTTACTAAATCTAATTTTCTGCTGTAAAGTATTAACTTTAATGTCTCTTTGATTTTTGGACTAAGTCCAAATAATTGCAGGACAAGAACATTTGCAAATAATATTTGAAGCTTTGTAGTTCCATAATATTCTGATAAGATTGTTTCTTACACAATGCAAAAGTCAATGACAGCAGTGAAGAGGAGCGGTAAGATCTTTTTCATGAGATTCCTCCAGTGAAAGGCAGTTAAACTAAAAAATATTTTTCAACATGCACTTACGGTTGACAACAGAACTGAATGTTGATCTGCTAAATTCTCCCTCAGTGTATCCGGACAGGTGCCGGAGTGTGGTGACTAGGGGATTTTCACAGTAACTTCATTGCAGTGTTAATGCAAGCCTACTTGTGACGCTAATGAATAAAACTTAAACTTAGAATTTAAACTTAAAACTAATACTTTCTGCGCTGCTGGAATAATGAGTGGATTGTCTGTGGAATACAATTGGCCAGAGGTAAATGCTATAGGTTGCAGTGTTGCCTTAATATCCTGGAGCTTTTAATCAAAGGTTCAGGAGAAATTTGACTTGGGTTTATTTTGCCAGCAGGTGTTTATATTTCTCAAGAAATTAATGGATGTGGTAAATTCCATGACAAAATGAATTGTACCAAGTCTGTAGAGGGCACCAGCCTGTTGGGCTGAATACTCTTTTCTGCTGGTCTTAACATCCCATCTCTTTTCTTATGAGAAGTCAGTCAGGACAGTGAAGAACAGAACAGCAGACTTAACACTAACTTTCCTGATAACATTAAAATAGGAAAAATTGATGAGTTCAGGTGGTCCAGGACTGATTGATAAATCAGGTTGTCTTGTGACACGGTGGATAGCATCCAAGCCTCTGAGCCAGAAGCTCAGGGCTTGAGTCCCACCCCAGAAACTGAAGGTGCCAAGGAAGGTGCATTCATAATGCGGCCCATCTGGTTGAGACTTGGTACAATTCATTTTGTCATGGAATTTACCACATCCATTAATTTCTTGAGAAATATAAGCACCTGCTGGTAAAATAAACCCAAGTCAAATTTCTCCTGAACCTTTGATTAAAAGCTCCAGGATATTAAGGCAACACTGCAACCTATGGCATTTACCTCTGGCCAATTGAATTCCACAGACAATCCACTCATTATTCCAGCAGCGCAGAAAGTATTAGTTTTAAGTTTAAATTCTAAGTTTAAGTTTTATTCATTAGTGTCACAAGTAGGCTTGCATTAACACTGCAATGAAGTTACTGTGAACCTGCAAATCCTTCCAACACACCAATAGCTGGCGGTAAGGGGGAGTCCCTTGGGAGTTTGGTCTGGGTCTGTACAATCATCATCCAAAAGTTAGAAGAGGTTTTAATTATTCTAACTTTTCCTGGGAAACTATTGGTGTAACCCTGACAGAACCATCCGAAGGTTGTGATTTAAAGCAAATTTTCGGATGGTTCCCGGAAGTTTTCAGTTCTGGACAATTGCTGTGCAAACCTTACCTGTGAAGTTCTGTGAGGGGTTCCCCAGTGCATCTTTGGGGTATTCCCTCCAATCTGGTGCTGGGGAGTTCAGGAGTTATAGCCCAACGTCTCCTGATTACTCATCCAGAAACTATGAGACTCTACTACTATGAAACTATGCATCTGGTGATGGATGCTAGCCCACCATCACTGTTAAGAAGTTATTATCACTGATAGCACTAACTTCAAATTCATTACATTCACTTGGAGTTAAAGTTCTTAGTGTTTCCTGGAGAAGTTATGAACTGCTGCAAGATATTAGTCAGAGTTTACTGGAGTGCGGCATCTTGCTCATTAGACTTTCCCCTGTACTTGTCAGTTCAAAAATCTTTCGCAAGCTGATAAAGGTGATGTAAGAACAATAGAACGTCTCGGACCTTAGCGAGACATTAGTTAAAACTAATAGAGTATCTCCTTAACCAACGAGATTTAAAGATATTTTAAAAATTCACTTTGCTGGCTAGACCAACATTTATTGCCTGTTCCTAGTTGCCCATCAAAAGGTAGTGGTAAGATGTCTCTTGAACCGCTGCAGTACCTGAGGTGTGGGTACACCCACAGTGTTGGGTGAGTTCCAAGATTTGACCCAGCGACAGTGAAGGAACTGCAATATATTTCCAAGTCAATGTGGTGAGCGGCTTTGGAGGAACTTCCAGGTGGTGGTGTTCCCAGGTATTTGCTGCTCTTGTCCTTCTAGATAGGTGTGGAAGGTGCTGTGAAAGGAACCTTGATGAATTCCTGTAGTGCCTCTTGTAGATGGTTCATACGGCTGCCACTGTTTGTTGGTGGTGGAGGGACTGAATGTTTTTGGAAGGGGTAGTAATCAAACAGGCTGCTTTGTCACAGATGGTGTCAAGCTTCTCAGCAACTTCAAACGATCACAGGCAAGTTGAGGGTGAGCTGCGCTTTGGAGAGGCTAAAGGCAGAATGATGCAAATCATCTCTAATAATTTGTAATTCATAGAATAGCTACTCCTCAGTACAAGTTTCTGTATGATTTACAAATTAATGACGTCCCTAAGCATGACGTTAATTTGAAAACAAATTGTGGGCCTTTATTATCTAAATAAAAACTGGTGTGCCACTCTGCCTCTTTGGAAGGCACATGCAGATATTTTGCGAGTTTTAATACTATTATTAGTAAGAAAGAAAAAAAACAAGCACTGTCAGAGGTGACATCTTTTGGATCAGACATTAAGCATCTTGCTCAGGTGGATGCTAAAGATCTCATGGAGCTCTTTTGTAGAAGAGCAGCAGAGTTCGCGGAATGACTGAGGCCTTAAAATATTATTTTAGGAAAGCATTCAAAGCCACAAAGATTTCTGTGGATAAACATAGATGTGGAGATGCCGGCGTTGGACTGGGGTAAACACAGTAAGGAGTCTAACAACACCAGGTTAAAGTCCAACAGGTTTATTTGGTAGCCGAAACCAAACTCCGAAAGCTAGTGGTGTTTGCTACCAAATAAACCTGTTGGACTTTAACCTGGTGTTGTTAGACTCCTTACTGGATAAACATAGACACATTATTCTGATATACGTAACCTTTTGATTACTTTAATTTGGTTAAATGTTATTATGGGTATTGAGGGTGTACCATTTGGATTTTAGCGTCTGTTTTTATGGGTGCCATGAATGCCCTTAGGGGTCTAAAATGACATCCATGGCATGTGTGCACATTCTTAGTGTGATACCATGCTAATTGATGGTGTTACCGCATGTGCAGTGAATGTCTGCTGGAAGTATATAGAGTAAGCATATCATAATGCTGATATGATGCCAGTGCTGTCATTTGGAGCTCAATGCTCCAGCTAATGCTCTCTTTTAACCATGCACAATTGACCATTCATTGAGCAGCAGGAAGGACCCCCACCATTACTATTTCAAAATATCAACTACTTTCAGATTAGCGGCTGATTTATTTCTACTGACTGTTTCTACATTTGCACAAGTGTTTGCTGCTTCCTAAACTTCTTTAAAGTTCCTAAAGCCTACAGGGAGTGGTGTAGCACGTGCTTAAGAATATTGTCCTAACTTGAAGGATTCTGCACAAACTAATTGTTCCCGGGCATGGGTGCAGTTGTAGATATTCCTCTTGGAATACATGGAGAAAGAGTTGAGTGTGACAGAGCAGGACAAGCTGGCAGAAGAGGGAAGGAAAAATGCTTTCAATGATCCTTCATTGGCAGTGAGGAAAAATCCCTCCGTTCTGATGAGGAGTCAATAACACTGTTTCTTTCCACAGACGTTGCCTGAACTGCTGAGTTTTTCAGGCATTTTCTATTTCTATTACTTCTCCTTCATGATGGTGAGCTCAAGTCTGCCACCACCCGTTAGCTACTTCTGTCTGCAGTTATACACCACTTTGTCTTGCAGGGAGTGAATGTGGTGCAATGTGCTGGGGTAATGTGCTGTAATGTGTGCAGAACTGTGAGTGGCAGGTTTGAGACTTGCAGCAGTCCTGAAGTGTGAAGCTATGAATGTTAAATAAGAGTCCTGATTGATAGAGATTGCTGATAGGTGGGTGATTGAGATGTGGTGCAATGAGCTGTGTTAGACTAGTTGTGCAGTTGGTGGGATGTTGTTTTGCTTTATGCCTCAGAGATATGCAGAGATGATACACCAATCTCTCTCTCTTAACAGAAGTTTTATTCAATGCTTTAAAATGTTTGCTCTCACGCTTACAGCTATTTGCCTATAGTTCTGTTATTTTTCTCTAAGTGACCACACCCAGGCTTAACTAATCCACACACACCGAACAATATAGTCATCAAACTTTTTAAAGCATTTTTTCCAGATTCTCAGGGCTTAACTTCTGGCATTGACACGCAATGCTATCTGACCCCACTACTTTCCGAACACTTGTTTAGAAGTTCTTTTCACCTCCTCCACCAAGGCCTCCAGAGCAGTGATTGAGAACATGACAACCAGCTGTCTCCCATCTTGTGCCACTATTTAATTCTTTCACTCAGTGACTTCCACAAGGTCTTTCACCACCTGCACCAGTCACAATGCATCTCCCCTTTAAGAGTTGCAGTTTGGTTTTAAGTAATGCGGGCTAGTTTTAACTCATGCTTGCCTCTCATGATTTTGTGGTCCCTGCTGAAGTGTACAGCTATTCAACAATTTAGTCGTTGCTGACAGCACATTGCAATAACGGCGACACAAAGTTGTCATGCTGCCAGTATCACATTGAACAAGCACAGGGTAACGACACATCACCAACTCCATGAATATTTTTGGACCCTCTCCAATTTAGCCACCAAGAAATTTTAGTTACTGAGAAAAATACGGCTGTTGGAAACATTTTTCAGGGAGCACTTTAAGCAATTTGACCAGATAGCAAAATCAGAGTGGTGAAATAACATAGGGGAAATCCTATACAAATACGGACAAAGGAATGTATTGGGAAAAATTGTGATTAAAAAATGTGACACAATGTGCCATCATAAAGTTACACAGAGTGGAACTGCTCATATAGATAAGACTTTTAATAACACATCTAGATATACCTGTCCTTTATTGCCTGTGAGAATGTTAGTTGTGCAACCAAAATGAATAACAAAAAGAATACATGGTAGCTTATTGTGATGGGTATTTGACATAGAAATCACAAAATTATCATGATTTAATTTATTGCAGTGTTCAGTCTTTCATGAAATGTACTGTTATAAAAGATTTCATACTTGCTAAAGTCATATTTTTTAATGATATACAGGCACCAATCACTCTAAGGTGATTAGATAAACATATTGTGACTAGACACATAAGAGCAGCTACACAAAACTTGAAGACACCAGCAGCAGCAGAGCTGTGTGTGTTGTATTCTGCTTACAGGCCAAAGTGAAACTGGGACAGGACACACCTCCCTCCTTGTGCATTATGCTACAACAGTTCACCTCACTTCACTTTCACTTAACCACTTACTCTAAATCATTGTCACAGGGAGGAGGGGGCAACAGACACTGAGCATTAGACAGTGTATATCCATTGGATGCCAGTCCTTCGCAGGGTACACACTCGCATGGACAAACTAGGGGGCAATTTGCCATGGCCAATTCACCTAACCTGCACGTCTTCAGACTGTGGGAGGAAACCAGAGCACCCGACAAAAACTCATGCAGACATGGGGAGCGTGTACAAACTCTCACAGACAGAGGTTGCAATCGAATCGGGGTCACTGGAGCTGTGAGGCAGCAGCGCTAACCATTTCACCACCATGCCACCCCATTATAACAGTTTATATTTTGTATAATATTTTGAGTTTCACTGAATTTCTCCAACTTCTTATTTAGAGGGTTCAGTAAAAGAAATTTACTGAAGATAATTTACAGAAATTATTCTCGTAGAAACTTTGTACATGTCTTGAAAGGTTCAGGGGGAATTGTACACATCCACTTCAAGGGAAAGCTGCAAATGTGAAGTTTGATGCTGTTAAAGGATCTGTGCTCATGGAAATGATTCGCAAGAGGTTGTGATATTATTGTTAAAATATGTCACAAACTGTTGAATAGGTTCTTTGACAGACCTTCTCCTCTATAATCACACCATAATTTACCTATATTTTCAGCTCCACATAAACTGTAAGGTTAGGCTTAGGACTTGACTGCTCAGTTTTCTATTTATGCCAATGGGAAACATGCCTCTGAGGCGCCAGGGAGCTGGTGGAATAATGACATGGCCAGCATGTCATGGCCATGTTTGGAATGCATTCCAGACATTAAGAATTTGCTCCTGGAACCATCAAGCTAGATTATTGATTTTTGAACATTGCTGAATATCACATTCTTTACAGAAAGAGAACAGTTGCAGCTTTACTTTAAGTTGCAGGCAGCTGCCAAGTTCCTCTCTTCATCACTGACAGTTCATTTATTCCGTCTCTCGAGTCAATATTATCACAATCATTTTTTCAACCTCCGTCTGCGTAAATCATCGCTATGTTGAATTTCACAGTGAACAGGCTCCTGAGCAACACACTCCCAATAGGCAATTGGTGCTCCCATCAGTAGAAAAAGAAATAGCCAATAATTCTGGCCAAACTGACAGCAGAAATTTATCATGGCTCACTTGGTGCATTTTACAAACTCGGAGGGAGCACAGGCGTCAATAAAATGAATAAGTCATCTTCGCACAAGTATTACTTTAAAAGGCAATAGCACCGTGTGCATATAGCTTTGTTTTCATGCATTTGTTTCATTTGCTGGAGGACAATACTAACTCTTTAAGCACTGAATTATTGGAATAAGCTATTTTCAGCTTAAAATCAGAGCATAAAACTGATGAGAATACCAGAGCTCCTTTCCATGACATTTGCCCAGAGAATACGGAGGTCCCTGGGTTTATAAGTCAAGAAAACACTGCTTTCTGATTTCCTAGGAGTGATGCTTGGCTCATTGGATCAATTCCAATTAGGTACTTGGAGAAATTTCCAGATTTAAGCCTTATCTTCCGACTACAAGATTTGGGGCTGAATTTTACACTGCCCAGACAGGCGTGCGCCCCACCCAGAAGCATGTGAAATTGTGCGTAAAGACACCCGGCGCACATCCCAACGTCATCACGTACTCGTGTGATATTTCAGTCGATCGACGTCAGCACAGATTGGCCATCTGCCCGCCGACAATTAAGGAGCTCGTTGAGAGGATTAAATCCCCAATTGTCCAGAATATTACTTTGCCTGTGTGATTTTTAGGCCGGTGCATGGGCAACACAAGCAGGCAGCCAGTCATTGTTGCGGTTTTCTCATCCAAAAGCAGGATAAAAGGAGCCTGGAGCAAAGGCTGGCTGAGTTGTTGGAAGTTATTGGGAGTTTGGTGAGGGTGTGCTTTGAAGCATTGTGAGCCTTTACACTGCTTTCTCAGGAGGTTTCAGCATCTAATCTGAAGCTTTCAAGAATCGCAGTCTTGTGACATCTGAAATTTGAGTCCCTGCTGCACCCTCCATACACGGTTCAGTCCTATTTGCATATCTGTAGATGGGTATAGTGTACCCAGCAGGGAGCCCCTCCTCTGAGGAGGAGGACAGTAGACAAAGAGAGAGGAGGTCTAGTGGTCACAGGCATCACCTCAGAGCAGAGGCGCAGGCACAGGGTGCTCACGGCCAGCAGGGAGGACAAGGCGAATGGCCCTGCAGAAAACACCACTATCCAGCTGCCAGAGTGTAAAGGCAGCAGGAGGCTCCGGATCTCAAGGGAAACTGTCACGTCCATTTAGCAGATGATTGGACTGGAGGTAGCCTCCAATTGTGTGGGTGGACACCCAATGCTCAGTGCTCTCAAGGTCACTGTCGCGCTAAACCTTTAGACCTCCAGATCTTTCTAGGGCTCAGTGGGTGATCTTTGTGGCATCTCTCTGCCAGTTGCACACAGCTGTGTCAAGCTGGTGACTGACACTCTGTTCAGGTGAGAACATTCATTCATTTCAGGACAAACCGAGTCAGCGAGACTAAGCAGGCAAGAGACTTCACTGCAATTGCAGGGTTCCCCTGCATCCAGGGTGCCATTGATTGCATCCATATCGCCATCTAGGTGCCAGCATGCCAACTGGGTTCCTTTGTCAATAGGAAGGGGTTTCACTCGATGAAGGTTCAGATAGTTTGTGACCACAGAACCCAGATTCCACAGGGCAGCTCCCACAATGCCTATATACTGAGACATTCACAGGCGATAAGACTGTACATGGCTCCAGAACGCCTTGATGGATGGTTGTTGGGTGCTCGATCCTTAGGATCCTGAAGTCAAAACAGGGCCTTTGCTCTGCTGGTCTTCTTCGGCAGAGTGAATGTCTATATGGGCATTACCAGACTTGCAGCTGTACACTTCTTAGGCCTATAGCTCCTCCTGAGTTTTCTGGCCACACAAGGAGGAGGCAGGGATGCCTCTGGTCCATTCATTTTCTGTTAAAGTAAAGCTTATTTATTAGTCACAAGTAAGGCTTACATTAACACTGCAATGAAGTTACTGTGAAATGCCCCTAGTCGCCACAGTCCGGCACCTGGTCGGGTCAATGCACCTAACCAGCACGTCTTTCAGAATGTGGGAGGAAACCGGAGCACCCAGAGGAAACCCATGCAGACACGGGGAGAATGTGCAAACTCCACACAGACAGTGACCCAAGGCAGGAATGGAACCTGTGTCCCTGACACTCTGAAGCAGTAGTGCTAACCACTGTGCAGGACTTGGTGTGATCTTGTGGCAGGTCAGGAGCAAAACATTTTGGATGGAACTAGAGCAAGAAATTAGCCCATATGACTCAAAACATAAAAGTCATAAATCCAGTCTACAATCATTCCCTCCCACTCCAATTATCTTTTCCAACTGAGTGGGCTTAATTAGCTCCCAGTGCTACTACTATAGGAACTAAATGTTTCATCCTACAGGGTAAATCATCCTGACAATGTACTGTTTGGTCCATTGGTGTTATAACTCCCACTATCAAACCATTGTGGCATTGGCAACAGTCTCCATTTTGTGACTCAGATCATTTTGCCTCCTTGGTCCTACAGCATATGGTGGCACAATCGTTAGCACTGCTGCCTTACAGAGCCAGGGACCGGGATTCGATTCCCGGTTTGGGTCACTGTCTGTGTGGAGTTTGCACATTCTCCCCGTGTCTGTGTGGGTTTCCTCAGAGTGAACAAGAACAAAGAACAGCACAGGAAACAGGCCCTTCGGCCCTCCAAGCCTGTGCCGCTCCTTGGTCCAACTAGACCAATCGTTTGTATCCCTCCAGTGCTCCAGTTTCCTCCCACAGTCTAAAGATGTGCGAGTTAGGTGGATTGTCCATGTTAAATTGCCCATTAGTGTCAGGAGGACTAGCAAGGGTAAATGCATGGGGTTATGAGTATAGGGCCTGGGTGAGATTGTAGTCAGTGCAGACTTGATGGGCCAAATGGCCTCCTTCTGCACTGCAGGATTCTGTGAGTCACCACACCAGTGGTGGAAGAAAATCCTGGTTTGAACTAAACTGAACGGGCAATGTAAGTGTCATACCACCCTCTCCGAACTAAGAAGCATATTTCTTCTGTAAGTAACCACACCACTTAATAAACCAGTATGGTGCTATTCAAAGCTTTCATTGCAAATAAGCAAGCTGTGCTTCAGCACTGAGCTTGCTGCTGCTGACCACACAGCTGGTGTGCTGTACATTACACAAATGTTTCCACTTGCTTCAATGGAAAATCAGCCCTTACAAAATGGCATGTGTACATTTTTGGTGTTCGACTTCATGTAACCTTCAGTTTTGTTTGAATGAGTTCACTCTGTGCTTCCAGTGAAAAGAACAGGAACCAGGAGAGAAAAAAGTATTCAAAGGTTATCCTCCTACTGAATTAGTAATACCCCTAATTCTATAACATCATTAGAAGCACCCACCTTTTCTTTAACTGACAAAAAAATCGAATGCCGTTTTCCCCCCCCAACTTCTCAAATGCAGGACTTCAAAAGCTGCAAATATTCATTGTTGAATTTCTTTCCATGGGCTGAGTGGAAAAAGGCAGCACGTTGTCTCTCTCGCTCTACTCGAAAGACCAGGACTAATTATTTGACAGTGGGCCTCATATAGGAACCATAAGGTCGTATGGTAAAATGGGATAAAAGTAAAAATAAGATGAAGGGGTTTCAGATGCTGGTAGAGAGAGAGAGAAATTCGAAAGTGACGTTAGAATAACAGGGAATATTAAAAGAAACATCAAGCACTACTATGTATATTTACACACGAACCATTGAAAATGTAAATTGTGGGGCTACTGGAAGTTCCAGAGGTGATGTGTTACCAAGTTACCAAGAGATAGCAAATATATTAAAAGGTGTATCAGGGAAGCACTGTCACAAATCAGAAAATTTAAGCCTCTTTTCAATCTCCCCAGCTTGAAAGATGAAATGCAAGGATGAAAGAGGAAATAATTAAACCGTGAAAATTTCAGTTAATGCAAGCCCTTCACCTTCCCAATGCCTGAATCAGGTATTGAATTCCTTAGAATGAGGGATAACCCTGTGAGCTCAGAAGCAACCCCAAATTTATTTATTTATGTCACAAGTAGGCTCACACTGTAATGAGGTTACTGTGAAAATCCCCTAGTCGCCACACTCCAGAGCCTATTCAAGTACACTGAGGGAGTATTTAGCATGAACAATTCACCTAACTAGCATGTCTTTCGGACTGTGGGAGGAAACCGGAGCACCCGGAGGAAACCCATGCAGACACGGAGACACCGGGCAAACTCCACACAGACAGTGACACAAGTTGGGAATCGAACCCGGGTCCCTGACGCTGTGAGGCAACAGTGCTAACCACTATGCCACCGTGCCACCCTAAAGCAAGTGCTCCATGTGAGGCTTGAACTCACGACCTTCAGACATGGGCTCCCTGCATGGCCAGCACCCTGGGTTAATACCTCAATGTGGTTTGTTGAACTTGAGTCAATACAACTAACAAATGGTAAATTTGATAAGGATGCTTCGATATAAAATTGGAATTATAAGATAATTTAAAAAAACAGATGTTCATATAATTAGTAATTCTTTATGGCTCTCACCGAGGAAGCATATGTGTAGTTTCCCCTATCAAACCAAATCTGACTGTGGATAATTTATTGGGCTGTGGTTGTCAGTAATGAATGGAATGGCCATGGAATCAAAGTCAGTCTCAGTCTATATCTGGTCTAATATGAGCTGCTTGAAAATATGGAATGTTGGTTTAAGAAAATGATACTTTAAATATGGAATTCATCTGAATCTACCAAACAGAAATTAAGGAATGTAATAATCTCCCATTAAAATTAACTTGAAAAATCACTAATCGTGTCTAGAAACAAATCCTTATTGCTTGATTACCAGTAGTTCCACTCTTGTTGTTAATTTGTTTTGATTAGAACCATTGGATTTGGTTAATATCACTAGTTTAACAAGGTAGTTTTTATTTGCATGATGGATTTTGTTCTTGTACTTGCAGGGGTTGTATCACTCTGCGTATACCAGATCATCACTGATTTATGATGGCTTTCACTTTTGGTGGCGCAGTGGTTAGTACCGCTGCCTCTCAGTGCCAGGGATCTGGGTTCGATTCCCGGCTTGGGCCACTGTCAGTGTGGAGTTTGCACGTTCTCCCCGTTTCTGCGTAGGTTTCCTCCGGGTGTTCAAGTTTTCTCCCACAGTCCAAAAGATGTGCAGGTTAGGTGCATTGGCCATGCTAAATTCTCCCTCAGTGTACCTAAACAGACGCCGGAGTGAGGCGTTTAGGGGATATTTACAGTAACTTCATTGCAGTATTAATGTAAACCTACTTATGACACTAATAAATTAACTTAAAACTTAAACCTTGTAAGACACTCTAACATCGCTAGTCTTTCTACTGCTCCAGGAAATCTATTGCTCAGAAACATCAATTGTCAGGAAATCTCTTGAGCAGAACCCCAGTGGCATCAGCATCATTTTAGTACAGTACTTTGGAAGTCAAAATATGGAAGATACAGTATTTTATTTCTGCTTTATGCTGTTTTATCACTGTTTTATGTTTCAGTTCAATATTTATATCTACGGTGTTTTTCCAGTTCACTCACTTGTAGTAAGGCATTCTAATATCATTCTATATAATCAAAGACTATTTCCTCGGGTGGATGGAGCTATTACAAGGGGGCATAACTATAGGGTTCATGGTGGGAGATATAGGAAGGATATCAGAGGTAGGTTCTTTACGCAGAGAGTGGAATGGACTGCCTGCAGTGATGGTGGAGTCAGACACTTTAGGAACATTTAAGCGGTTATTGGATAGGCACATGGAGCACACCAGGATGATAGGGAGTGGGATAGCTTGATCTTGGTTTCAGATAAAGCTCGGCACAACATTGTGGGGCGAAGGGCCTGTTCTGTGCTGTACTGTACTGTTCTACGTTCTATGTTCTATGGTTAATTCTGAAATCCAGAAATGATTTGGCCCTAAGCATTCTGGACTGGAAAGGTTGCAGTGAATTCACAGTAGTTCATTATTTTACTATCTTAGATTTTTAGAAGCAAATTTGATTTACTGAGATAGGCTTTCACCAACCTTTTCCACAGGATTTCACTTTTATTATGATCTTTGGTCAATGTCATGTGTTGTTACATTGTAGTGCAAAGTCTCTTCACGGAAACAGATAAATCGGAATATGCCAGTAATTGAAAGTCAGCAAGTGGTGACAAGGTGCTTCGGAACACGAGGTGAACACGTCACTTCCGTTACACTGGCCAACATTTGCACCAGGCCAGTGGTTGGGATGCCTGGGCTTTCATATTCTCAGCTGGAAATAGAACCTGATATGGAAAACCACTTAGATTGAGAGCTCCATCAGACAAGGATGAATTGTCACTGGTGCTTACAGATCAGTTGCAAATTGATGGAACGGAACTGATTTTGACAAGGTTCCACATGAGAAACTGATCACAAAGATCATGGAATCATAGAATCCCTACAGTGTAGAAGGAGGCCATTTGGCCCATCGAGTCTGCACCGACCACAATCAACCCAGGCTCGATCCCTCTAACCTCACATATTTACCCTGCTAGTCCCCCTGACACTATTGGGGCAATTTACCATGGACAATCAACCTAATCCACACATCTTTGGACTATGGGAGGAAACCGGAGCACCCGGAGGAAACCTATGCAGACACAGGGAAAATGTACAAACTCCACACAGACAGTCACCCGAGGTTGGAATTGCACCCAGGTCCCTGGCGCTGTGAGGCAGCAGTGTTAACCACTGTCCCACCATGCCACCCAAAGGTCAAAGCCCATATGATCCAGGGCAATTTGGCAAATTGGATCCAAGACTGGCTTAGTCGAAGGAAACCGAGGATGTTTGTTGAAGGTTGTTTTTATGACTTGGAAGCCTGTGGTGTACCACAGGGTGCTGGGTCCTTGTTGTTTGTAGTGTACAATAATGATCTAAATGTGAATGTGCGGCACGATTAGTAAGTTCGAAGATGACACAAAAGTTGGTGGTGTTGTAAATAGCGAGGAGGAAAGCAAACTACAGGATGATATAGACAGGCTGGTCAGATGGGCAGAACAGTGGCAAATGCAGTTTAACCTTGAAAAATGAGGTAATGCATTTTATGAGGACTAACAAGACAAGAGAATACACAATAAATGGTAGGGTGCTAGGAAGCACAGAGAACCAGGGGGACCATGCGTTGCATGTCCAAAGATTCCTGAAGGCAGCAGAACAGTAGATATGGTGGTTAGGAAGGCATATGGGATACTTGCCTTTATTAGCTGAGGCATATAAGAGCAGGGAGGTTATAATGGAGCTGTACAAAAACTCGTGTTAGGCCACAGCTGGAGTACTGTGTGCAGTTCTGTTCACCACACTATAGGAAGGATGTGATTGCATTAGAAAGGGTGCAAAGGAGATTCACCAGGACGTTGCCTGGGTTGGAGTGCTTCAGCGATGAAGAGAGGCTGGCTAGGCTGGGGCTGTTCTCCTCAGAGCATAGAAAGCTGAGGGGATCCTCATCAGGTGTACAGAATTATGAGGGATATAGATAAGTTGGATGGGAAGAGATTTTTCCCCTCAGTAGAGGGGCCAATAACAATAGATTTAAGGTAAGGAAGAGGTGATTTAGAGGGGATTTGGGGAGAAACCTTTCCACCCAGAGGGTGGTGGGAATCTAGAACTCACTACCTGAAAGGGTGGTAGAGTCAGGAACCCTCACAACATTTAAGAAGTATTAAGATGAATATTTGAACTGCCATTGCATACAGGGCTACGGGCCAAGTGCTGAAAAATGGGATTAGAATAGATAGTTTGATGGCCGGCACAGGCACGATGGGCCAAAGGGCCTCTTTCCTTGCTGCAAAACTCTATGACTCTATGATTTTCTAACTGTGATACTGTGGGTGAAATTCTCATAAAATGTGATCTTATTCTGATCCGAGAGGGTTGTGTCATGGCAGCTTATATCTCAACACAACTGGGAAGTGTTTTTCTTGCATTGTGGGTTGGGACAACATTTGTCTTGAGCAGAAGAGTGGCTTGTATTGGCCACTCTTACCTCTGAATCACAAGGTTCTGACTTCAAGTCCCACTCTGGTAATTAAGCACCCAAACCCAGGCTAATGTTCCAGTGCAAGTGTTGATGGCGTGTTACATAGATGGAAGGTATATTGCTGCATTTCACTGCGATTGTGCCCCATTTGTCTGCTTGGGGGATGTAAAAGATCCCACTATTTTGAAGAAGAGCAAAGGACTTATCTCCAGTGACAATGTGCTTATTTGGCTGTTAAGTGCTTTGAGATGCTTCATGGTCATGAAAAGCATGATAGAAGTGTAAGTCTTTCCTTTTTTCCTCCAATTCGAGGCCAGAGTTTCTAGACGCTTGCAGCCAATGTGTGTGGGAGGTGCATCATGCTGAAACCTGCGCCCACTTGCTCCATGCTCATTAGATGTCCAACAAGGACTCAGGAGGAGGCAATATTGGAGGGCCCCAACAATGGGCACAATCCTGAAATAACCATCAGGATTGTGAGCCAGGCATCTTCACACCTAAGGGCTAGAATTATCTGGTGTCGCAACGCCCCATTACCAGCGAGATTTGAAAATATGGCGCTCAGCCAAATCTCCTTTCACTGCAGCGGGACCAGAGTATCCCAACTGCGGGCAAGGTTGGAGAATTCCAGCCAAGATCTTTAATAAATGCATCTGTGGACATGCAGTGTGAACGGTGGTTATTGGTTACGTGTGCTTGACTTACCTGAGTTCAAAATGCCTCCTCTAAATTATGACAATACTCTCAGTTGTAAATTGAAGAAGGTTCCTGCTGTAAAAACAATGCATTTTTCTAGCAAAAGATTAATTTACTGAAAATCATTTAAATCTTGTGGTGACGGGGGGGGGGGGGGGGGGGTAGTTTGAATAGTTGGATGACATGCTCTGTAATTTTTTAAGCAGTATTCTTCTGAAGAAACACTATTCTTCATTGATGTAACTCACTGAATTGCAGATAAGATAATTATCTTGCTGGGATTTAATTCACATTATTCATTGAGATACTAAAAGATGGAAAAGGGGCACAGAGACATAGATATTGCTTTAAAACATAATCTCAGGCCCATGCAGATACATTTTTCAGTTATGCTGCATTTACTGTCTACAGGGCTGGCTCTGAAATTAGCCTGGTTGTCGGCACCTCTTAGCCAATGGTGACAGGTGGATGTCATTGTGTACTTGAGGATTGTCTTGCATCTGCACAGATGAAGTGCAGTACTCTGCTTTGGTGTCCAGGTCAGTTCATGTCTGTGATGCTGCTGTTCTTCTTTTAGAGTGCTACATGACAACCAGTCATTCTTAGACGAACAACATATGTGGAGGAGCTATACAATCACCTGGTATTCATCAAACATCTGTTTTTGATTTCAGTTCCCTGAAGGTACCAGTGTTGCTACATTGGCCTTGTTTTAGTAGCTGATGTCAAATTCAGTTTGGAGAACACTTCATCATAAATTTGGGTGTAAAATCTAGAGAAAATACTCTGGTACAGTACTTTTAATGTCAAAATAAATGCAAATGTTTTCATATGCATCCTCTGCCTACTGTTTGCAGGGATTTCAGCTATACACTGAGCTATTTTGATGCCAGAGTTGCAGGAATTATGATGATTTAGCTCTAATTTAAAGGATTATGTGTGTAGGTTACTTAACTTAATTGAAGTAATATCCTGCGTGGTTTTCATGTGTGAGAGGAATATTCATTCAGCTTTAGAAATGGGAGAACAGAAGTCCAGCGGCTCTTTAAATGTAAAGAGAAGCAGCATCTTATTTTTATCTTGGAGGCTGACTTAATAGACAGTTTGCCTGGATGAGTTCCCAGAATTGCTGCCTTAAGTGAAGAGGTTTTTTTTATTGGAGGAAGTAATTCTGTCAATTTCTGATACAGAAGGAAGTCTTCCAAGTATCCCCAGAGTACATACAAGAGATATACAATCATGTGAATGCTTCTTTCTCAATGCATTGTTAATGGGAGCAAATGAGAAAGAAGTTCTCTCGAGTGCTAAAGCAGGTTACACTAATGGGTGCTCAAGAAAAACAAACAAGGTTTCAATGCAGGAACTCAACTTACACTCTGCAGCCCGTCATTTCTTAATCCTATTAGTTACTTGAAGTTGCACATCCTCCTTTCATTCACATAGCTCTGACATGCTTTCTCACTAACTCACTGGTCTTATGGCTCAATGCACACTGCCCTAGCCTCTGAACACAAAGCTTCAGATTCTAGCCTCAATCCAGGACTTGTTGGCCATGGAAGAAACATCCAGGAAGTGGTTCAACAGTTTGATAATACTTCCAACATCTTTCCAATGCTGCCCAAAGGGAAATATATATGTGTGTGAAGATATTAAAAACTACCTCATTGTATTACTTCTGCAATTATTTACATGCTCTCAAATTGGATGTTAGCTGATTATTGTGGTGCCTTTCATGTTATCTTTTAATGCAGTTCAGTCTGATTTCATAGGAAGTGGGTGCCTGTAATCATTGGCAAAATGCTCTCACTGATAGCTGAGGTAGCAACATGTTATTCTTGGGTGAGATGAGGAGCAGTTGTCCAAAATATTTGAGGTGAAGATCATTGACGAAGTGTTTGATTATATCATGTCAGCTCAATAAGATAAGAACTTGTTTCAGCTTGCTAGAACCTAACCCTCAGTAAATACTCAGTAAACACTCAGGGGTGGCACGGTGGCACAGTGGTTAACACTGCTGCCTCACAGCACCAGGGATCCTTGTTCAATTCCGGCATTGGCTGACTGTCTGTGTTGAGCTTGCTTGTTCTCCCTGTGTTTGCATGGGTTTCCTCTGGGTCCTCCCGTTTCCTCCCACAGTACAAAGATTACAGCTGAGGTTGATTGGGCATGATAAATTATCCCTTAGTGTCCAAAGGTGATAGGTCAGAGGAATTAATGGGGCAAATATGTTGGGTTATGGGGATAGGGCCTGGATAAGATGATCTGTCAGAGAGTCGGTGCAGACTCAATGGGCTGAATGACCACCTTCTGCACTGTAGGGAATCTATGAAATAATTTGCTTTCTTTGAATACTCCATTCCCTTTAAAATGTTGGGAAACATTCAATTAGTTTATTTGGTATTCATTTTATCTTGTGCAGTGGCTATTAATGGCTGTGTATATGGACACATATATTATTTTATTCTTGCATAGCTCCTAGTCTATCACCATTATGTCAAACATTATCAATTATCATCTGCCTATTTGGTAATATCTATAGATACTCATTTCAATATATTTTGCACTCTCCTATTTCCACTGAATCGGGTGTCCGTCATTCAGACCCAGCCACCATGGAGCTTTGGTTCCCCGTCGATAGAAATGTCACTGCGATGCCAGAATCTAACTTAAAGTTGATTAGATAGCAGTTCAATGAGATGTCTGCATTCCAGAAGGAGGGGCTGCATCAT
This sequence comes from Mustelus asterias, assembly GCF_964213995.1. NCBI lineage: Eukaryota > Metazoa > Chordata > Chondrichthyes > Carcharhiniformes > Triakidae > Mustelus > Mustelus asterias. The sequence continues at coordinate 82,077,658 of NC_135805.1, forward strand.
CTGATGTCATCCAGGAAGAAAGGCTGTGTGTCTTCTAGGTCAGTGCCCTCAACTTTGAGGATGCTTCTCAGGTTGTCTGTGGGTGCTGAGGTCGCAACTGGCACAACAACTTGCTGAAGTGTCCCTGTCTCTGGCAGTGGAAGCATTTGGCAGAACCTACAGGTCATTAGGCCTTCCTGTGAGTGTGCTTCATACGGCAGCACTAACATGGTTATTCAGCCAAGTGGTTGGAGGATCTTACTCTGGCTCAGATGGCCCCTGCACTTGCGTGGCTTGATGTGGTGGATTGAGGTGTGGCTTCTGCCCCACGAAGCACCTTGCCCTCTGAGAATGGTCCTATATTGGTCTTCTCGCTCGGACAGCCTAACTAGCGGCACGGTAGCACAGTGGTTAGCACTGCTGCCTCACAGCGCCAGGGACCGGGGTTCGATTCCCAGCTTGGGTCACTGTCTGTGCAGAGTCTGCATGTTGTCCCTGCGTCTGCGTGGGCTTCCTCCGGGTGCTCTGGTTTTCTCCCACAGTCTGAAAGATGTGCTGGTTAGCTGCATTGGCCATGCTAAATTCTCATTCAGTGTACCCGAACAGGCGCCAAGGTGTGGCGACTAGGAGATTTTCACAGTAACTTCATTGCAGTGCCTACTTGTGACTAATAAATGTACTTACTTACTTAACTTAGCTGGACAGGCTTGTCAAGGGTAAGGTCATCTTTGACTTGCCGAAGGCCAGAGAGTGAATCCACAACACCCACCACAATTCTGTCTCGGATGAATTCAGATATCAGGTGGTCATATTTGCATCCTTCTGCCATACAGTCAAGATCTTTGATAAAATAATCAACAGCTTCCCGAGGCTGCTGGATTCTCCTGTTAAAATTGGCATGCCACAAGATCTTCTTAGATCTCAGGTTGAAGGAAAGACTGAAAGCTTTTAAAACATCTTCAAATTTAGCCAGGCTTGCCTGGCAATGATATTGTTTGCTATTGGCTCAATGGAATGGAATAATACGCTAACTTGTTTTGCCTTTGACTTTTTATTTAATCCTGCAGCAGTGCTGTACCTTATCCTCCAATAACTCCAATTGTGACATTGGTCAGGGCCACTGGTGAGGTCCATCGGTTGTGGTAGTGAAGAATTGCGATCCATCTTTAATATATTTAAATATGTGGGCGTGTCTTGAAGAGTGAAGGGGATTTCAAAATGGTGACGCTGGTATTGATGAAGATGGGATTTTTGTATGCTTTGCAGTTTCGGCACCAAATTCAAAACGGCTGTGGGGTGTGTTGCTGTTGAGAGTTGTTTAGTCATGATGGTGAGCTGTGGAGTTGGAGATGGATTGGGAGGGAAGAATCCTCACTGGCTGGTAAGCCAAAGAATCACATGACACCTGCTTCATTTTTTAAAATTCTTCCGTGTTCGATCCCTTTTTGTGTTTTTGTTTCATAATATGCTGGACTCAGGGCACTGACTTTAAGTAATAAAATTCACAACAGCATTTTTGGCTGACTAGATTATTTGTTAATGGTTCACATGACTGGCTCGCCTGGAACTTTAAAAGGATTTGATCTCGCTCTGCTTTGTTAAAGTTTATCTTCCACAGGGAATTGACGGAGTCTTTTGCTTGAGCTTAGCTTCTGCCTTTTTTTCTGTTGTGGAGATGCCGGCGTTGGACTGGGGTAAACACAGTAAGAAGTTTAACAACACCAGGTTAAAGTCCAACAGGTTTATTTGGTAGCAAAAGCCACACAAGCTTTCGGAGCTCTAAGCCCCTTCTTCAGGTGAGTGGGAATTCTGTTCACAAACAGAGCATATAAAGACACAGACTCAATTTACATGAATAATGGTTGGAATGCGAATACTTACAACTAATCAAGTCTTTAAGAAACAAAACAATGTGAGTGGAGAGAGCATCAAGACTGGCTGTCTTGTCTGGAGACAATACACATCTTTTTAGCCTGTCTTGATGCTCTCTCCACTCACATTGTTTTGTTTCTTAAAGACTTGATTAGTTGTAAGTATTCGCATTCCAACCATTATTCATGTAAATTGAGTCTGTGTCTTTATATGCTCTGTGAACAGAATTCCCACTCACCTGAAGAAGGGGCTTAGAGCTCCGAAAGCTTGTGTGGCTTTTGCTACCAAATAAACCTGTTGGACTTTAACCTGGTGTTGTTGAACTTCTTACTGTTTTTTTCTGTTACCAGGCTCTCATGTCTCTGGAGCTTCTCAGCTGAGTTTTCTCAGCATTTTGCTCCTTGAGTGAGGTTGTTTCAGGGCTGAATCATTGTGGGTTCTTCAGTCTTTTAGAAAGGATGTGGACTTTTATCCCCTGCTGCCACAATGATCTGTTCAGTTGTCGACACCCGTGGTGTATACTGCTTGGACACCATGAAGAAGCCCTGTTGAAGTTATAAAGAACTCTGAACTTTGTACGTATTTACAGTAGAAGGTAAAGGTATACAGAAGATCCCATACTAGGTCCTTACATGATGCTACTTAGCCCTAGACTAGTATTAGCTCTAGGTCATGTGCCTTCTTATAGCACCATGTGGGAGGTATTGTTAACCCTTTAGGCACCTGATCCTTCAATGACATGTAGTTGCCATGGGCTGAATTTTATGAGACACTGTGGTCTCAACCCTCCAGCAAAACGTCACACTGGGGGTGTCCCACTCACAATCCCAGTGGCTGCCCTGCAGTAATTTAATGCTTGAAGCAATGTTAATTGCTTTAAAGCGAGAATTCTTCCGCTATTTCAGGAGGAAATAGAGAGCTACCAACTCATTGGATGGTGGGCAACTCTGCAGACAGACAGGAATGATGACCATTGCTGGGACCACAGGCCATTCTGAAGAGCCCAGGTAAGTCTGGGGCTATGGGCTTTGGTTGGTGTTCAGGTTCAAGAGTCCAGGGAGAAGAGTTAAAGGAAGTATTTCCTTTAGACCAGATGCCTTCAGTAGGCTCAAGGGTCTTGACAAGCAAATCTCTCCCTTGCCTGACAGCAGCCAGTGCAGCTAAAGCTATTGGGCTTCCAAAATAGCATGGACATCCCCTTGCTGTAGGTAAAATACCAGTGGCAGTGGAATGAGGCCCTTATAGGCTTCACTAGGCCTGTGAGCGGGCTGGCAGCCAGACACCTTATCGTCCCCATGTCCATAAACAGATTGCCCAGTGGATTTTACATGCATCCCTTCTTCAAACCTGCTGGTGGAGGAATGTAAAATCCAGCCTCATACTTCTCTCTCCTGATCCCCCTGTGTTTCTTTTCAAATAGTGCAATGGCATTTTCAATATTCCAATCCGCAGACACACAATTCCTGAATATAGAGAGCTTTGGAAAATAATGCTTAATCCATCTGTAATTTTCTCACCTATTTCATTTAACAACTTGAGATGAAAACAGTCAAGTCCTAGACATTTGTCTATCTTAAGTCCCATTATTTTCTCTATTACTTCTCTTCACTTATATTAAATCCACTAATTCTTCTCCTTGGCTTATTTATAAATTCACTTGTAGCACTGGGATATTGTCTTCTTCTGCTGTAAAAATGGATATAATATATTCAGTTAACATGTCTCACCTTCATCTGCCTTTAATGGGTCAACACTTTGCATTATCATAGTTTCCCATAGTTTTAAGGGGTTGCTGAGGCCAGCATATGTGTAGAGTTTTGCCACAAAATCTGAAGAAAAGCTTTGCTCTGATAGAATCAGGTAGGCAGTACCATGTGCTCTGAGGCCAGTCCCACTCTCCAGAGTGACCCCCCATCCTGTCCCCCCTCCACCCCTCCATGAAATTGTCCATGGCATGGTGGCACAGTGGTTCGCACTGCTGCCTCACAGCACCAGGGGCCCGGGTTCAATTCCGGCCTTGGGTCACTGTCTGTGTGGAATTTGCACATTCTCCCCGTGTCTGCGTGGGTTTCCTCCAGGTGCTCTGGTTTCCTCCCACTGTCCAAAGATGTGTGGGTTAGGTTGATTGGCCATGACGAATTGACCCTAGTATCAGGGGATTAGCAGGGTAAATATGCGGGGTTATGGCATTAGGGCTTGGGTGGGATTGTGGTCAGTGCAGACTCAATGGACCGAATGGCCTCCTTCTGCACTGTAGGGATTTTATGGATTCTGTCTTTGCTTTCCACCACGTGCTCATTAGTGGATATAATCTTCAGTCTGTTTGCAACATTATTGGCTCAGAAGGCTTGGTTTGAGTCCAAAATCTGGGCTCACATTGTAGTGAAATTTTAAAGGAGTGATATACTGTGCTATTGTTTGTCAGATGAGCTGTAAACCCGAGCTTTGTCTGTCTTTTCAAACAATGTTAAAAGAGAAGGTCGGAGGATTGGTATTCCAGAAGGATGGAGCAAAAGATCTGTGGTTACCTGATCTAATTTGATCTTATAGTTTCACGCTGTTAATTTTTACTCAACTTATCTCCCTCTTTTTTCCTGATGGACTCTAATCCTTTACCTACGCTTTGTGGTACCTATTTTCCAGCCATTTTTTTTCAGGGTTTACCTTTGCTCCAGCCTATCCTCCAGTATTACCTTGTTCAAAACTCTCTTCCATGTGTTGTCTCCTCTCAGCTTTCATTTTAATACAAAATGTGTATCTCCTCCTTCCCTTCTAGTTCCTGACGTTACTAGACAATTTCTTAAAACTCCTTGGGTACCTCTTGCACTCAGTCGTAATCCAACACCCACTGGCTTGGTTATGCTTTCGCATTGACCAACATACTATGGCTGAGTCTCATGCTGTCCACTGTTTAATGGCTCAACCAGAGTTGAATGCAAGAGTTGACACCACTCCTCATAAATCTTTCATTGGTATCAAAGACCTGTAAATCACGCAAGCTCTCACTTTTGACAGTCTTTTGAAAGTAAGACTTCAGACTGCTGATGTCAATGCATGTGTTTATTTTAAAATAAATGCCAGTGTCACTTCCTCAGATTACAGCCCATGGACTGAAACTGTGACTCATGACTCCAGTAACAAATCTTGACTGTGAAAGTGGGCTGGATGCTTATGTTGCAAGCCAGATGATTACTGCTTCCCTGCAGCAATTGCCCTATCTGCTCGATGTAACGAATACAGTAAATGAATGGATCACTTGTGTGTTGTATGTAGCATTTGTATGTAGACAATTCAATTGTTTAAAAAGTGATATAAAGCCAATGAAGTAGTCTGGAGAGCTGCCCTCAGTTCTCAATCATGACATGCAGTAAGACAGAGCGTGATGTATAAATTATACATTATAAAACAGATGTTAACTGCTGGTCAGGCATACAAAAAAAGGTTAATTGTGCTCCAAGAGAAATGTCTTGCCTTTTGCAAAGCTAATCCGGAATATTTGAGTATGATAAAGCCAGTCACTGTAAAGGTTTTAGTGGCTGATTTTATTCAATGCATCTATGGAAATTATTTTTAGCTGTCTACTTTATGTTTGTTTTAAAATGCTTGAGTGGAGATTTATAACTCAACAGTCCCTCAAGTATACCAGCATTATGGACTTTTGCACAGCTTAACATTCATAAAGCTGTCACTTTTATTTTACATAAAACATGGAGGGTCTTGAGGAGAGGGCTAAATTCTTCCAAAGAAAAGCCTAAGAAACAGGCGTGGTGATCATGATGGGTGATTAACGTGCCCGTTCGTTGTGGTTCATGCAGTGTGCCAATGTCATGCCGCCTGCTTATTTCCATAATTTGAGCATTCAGTTAGCACTCTGAACACATCGGCAAGAGACTAATGTTGAAAGTAGTTAATACCGCTTAAAGATACTTGCACCACTTAAAGGGGAGAGACATTATAGTTGGACCATCTGCTGGCAGTCATGTAGGAAGTGACCCAGCCAACATTTAACAATGGCGCAACATGGGAAACAGCAGGCTCCAAGGTTTCCAGATGCAGCGATAGAGGCCTTGGTACAGGAAGTATAGAGGGGGAGAGGTGTCCTGTATCCTGCAGACACTCGGAAGGCAGTGGGAGCAAACAGCTGTGGAAATAAATGTCAGGATTTGTGGCCCCAGTGCCTGAATGCAGAAATTCAATGATCTTCCATCAATGGTCAAGGTCAGTGAATTCAACTTCATATGCCATTTTAGCCTCCCACACTCCCGTGCAGGAAGAGGATGAATGATCTTACCTGCTCCACCGGGGTAAGTCAACCTTCTCGCTCCAAGCTGCAATGGATTCTCGTATGAATGTACACTATGAGGTAAGGTACCCAAATCTTTCAATTGCCATTTGAGTCTTCCTAACATGTCTCAGTTGAGCCTTCTTCTCCATGACCTGAAGCGACAGTTATTAGGGTGCTCCTTCTATCAGCCCAAAAATGCAATAGTTGACTCCTCTCTTAAGCCTTCATACCCACCCCCAGCGATTTTCCTCCAAGGTTATTTTTTAACTGCACCATTCCATCAGCTGTTGAAATGCTGCTGCTCCATTTCTATTATGAACCCAGCTTCCAAACTCCCATCACTGTTAAACTCCCTCCTATTATCCTGGAAGAGCATCGAATACAAGTTTCCCTCCCTCTGATCACTCTCCTATCTCCCCTCTAATCATCATAATTCTTGTAGACATTCCTGCACCCCCCACGCCCCAAACCATTTTCTGTGAATGCCCCCTTGTCCCATGTCAACGTCACCCCTCCCCATCTTCAGGTCTGATGCACAGTGGCCAATCAAGAACCCCCTAATGAGATCATCGAGCGCACCTCTCTTACTTACCAGTTCCCGATTTACAGGCTGCAGCTGCCTTCCCTGACTGTGACTGCGCCTGCGCCATCTGCCGCCCAATACCAAGCCACCAGCCCCGAGAAGTCCCTGCACACCATGCTGCCAAGACTGACACAGGATGGGCAAGCCCTCCCCCTTCCTGGACTGGGACCCAGACGTGAATACCAGGCATAGCCTTGCAGCATGGTGCACACTGCCTTTGATATCTGGCCCTGGCTGTATGGTGCATAAAACACCAGCACTGCCTTAGACTTTTCTCCCCTCTTCCTTTAACTCCACCCAGTTATGTGTCTTTGTCCACCCCTTCCCTCCTGTGCTCCAGTCATCCCTACTCCAATCATGTGTCCCTGACCACCATTTCCTTACTGGACTCCAGAACCTGACCCTCCTCCCTCAGGTTAAGCATATACCATGCAACCCCCTGACTTGCCATTGTCTACCATTACGCCACCACCCACAGCCAAGTATATGGATTCCACCATCCTCCTTCCTATCCCACTGGTCTAATCTGAGCAGCCTATAGGTGGCACCATGGTACAGTGGTTAGCGTTGCTGCCTCATAGTGCCAGGAACTTAGGTTCAATTCCAGCCTTGGGAGTTTGCACGTTCTCCTGTGTCTGCCTGAGTTTCCTCTGAGTGCTCCAATTTCCTCCCACAGTCCAAAGCTGTGCGGGTTAGGTGAATTTGCCATGCTAAATTGCCCTTAGTGTCCAAAGATGTGTAAGTTGAGGGATTAGCCATGGTAAATACGTGGGCTATAGAGATGGGTCAGGAGAGAGGGCCTGGGTAATATGCTCTTTCGGAGAGTCAGTGCAGACTTGATTGGCTGAATGGCCTCCTTCTGTACTGTAAGGATTTTATGCCTTGGCACGGAATTGGAGCAGCCATGAGAGCAGCGCAGTGAAAGGTAGATGAACGTTGCACATACGAATGAAGTGCATTTTACCAGGTGCATGTCAGTTATATCCAGTCATGATTCATGCTGGTCTAATTAGCTGCTGGCATGGGCACGTGATTCCAGGGAGTGGGGTTCTCAATGACCATTCATGGGATGGAAATACATTTCCTAGCATGGCACGGCGGTAACCGGATTCACCCTGAACGTCAGGAGGGGAAAATTGCAATCTGCTTTTACACCAGTGTAAAACCAAGTTTTGGCCACACTCTCAATTTTCCGGTCCCGTCCACCATGATGCCTGCCGCTGGAGGGAACGGAAAATCCCCGCCCAGTGTTTATTTGAAGTGGGGAATACATCAACAGGCAAGATTTCCCATTGGACCTGGTTAGTAATGTTGGTCAGGTAATTTTATCAGCTGCAAAATCTGACATCTCACTCAAGAAAGATTTTTGGTTGCCAAATTGTTTCAACATGGGAAATCATGCAAGAGGTTAGGGACCTTCATCTTTGTCTAATGTCAAAGTTACAGTATGCTGCCTATTAACATATTATTGTTCTGTTACATTTCTCAAGCAAGCTGCTAGAGCAGTTTGTATTTTGAAATATCTTAAACATGAAATGCCATCTTTCTTTGCAATAAAGCTGAAGTAAAATACAAAGGAACTAAAGTACTGAGTAACTTTCTGCCCTACATACATTTATATAATGTGAATGAACGTTAAGGCTATAAGTAACACTAAAGACAATGTCCATCTATAAGAATGAATAATAAGAGTTTTTGAACTGAAGGGGAATAAAGTACAGAGTTACACCTGAAGAACTGCCATAATAAAGCATTGTGTACAGTTAGTTTTACTCTGAGTGATTGAAGATGAGGGATTATAGGTCAGCTCATATTATTTTACGCACAAGACTGCCTGGGGTAGATGGACAAAGTCAGTCCATTTCCTTTACTTTCCTTCTGTTGGCTTGGGGTTTTAGTTCTGTCCCTGCTTTGAATTAGAGTGCATGTGGATTCTGTTTAGTCCTATAATGGAAATGAAATTGCTACTTTCAAAAAGTGCAAAAGATTTTGTGAATTGGAAACTACTGGGCAAGATCTCCACAATTTTGGAATTGCTTGCGATGTCAGTCTTTCTAGTCAATGCAAATGAGTATGGAAATACAATATGACAATGAAAATAATGGCAATTGTTCAGTTACTTTTAGATTCGAGAAGGTGTGTAACTGAACATGGACAGGGACACTAATCATGCAGAATTACCTTGGCCATTCTTTACACTGAACATTAGTCGTCTTATCTAATGGGTAGCAAAAGCTTCCTTCCTAGTTTCCATTCTCACCATGCCCAGTTGGATGTTAATGGAATGCATGCAGCCATTCAAGTCCCTAAGAAAAATGGGCAGAAATTTTCCCATATGTTTTCAAATTGCTAGTTCCGGTAGGAAAACCGAATATTGGGCCTCTTTCACAAATTGTTTTTCTCCACATGATTCACGTCGTGCTTATGGCAGCTTGCCTCTGATTCGCTTGTCCTGGGAAAACTGATCTCTGTGCTCAGTGGGGAAGTGATGGCCTACTGGTATTATCGCTAGACTATTAATCCAGAAGCTTAGCTAATGTGCTGGGGTCCTGTGTTCAAATCCCACCACGCCAAATGGTGGAAACTACTGATGACCATAAAACCATTGTCAATTGTTGGAAAAACCCATCTGGTTCGCTAATTAGGGAAGGAAATCTACTGTCCCATTACCTGGTCTGGCTTACATGTGACTTCAGGGCCACAGCAATGTGGTTGACTTTCAACTGCCCTCTGAAATGGCCTCGCAAGCCACTCAGCTCAAGGGTAACTAGGGATGAGCAATAAATGCTAGCCAGCCAGTGATGGCCATATTCGTGAATGGATAAAAAAAAATTTAAAAAACACATGCCATCGCTGAAAGTCCTTCCTCTTCCTCCGCAGGTTGCCCTTTGCCATCCTCCTTGACATCTTAGTCATCTGAGGAGATGTGGTGCTACTCCATGTCATCTAAGGACTGTGAGCGACCCCACTCCTAGAGATGCCGATACTGAAATCCCCCCCACAGCCCTGAGTTGTACTTGTCTAGATCCCTCATGTCCTCTCCGTTGCCCTCTCTGTGACTGGCACCTTGGTTGGCAATAGTGACCTGATGGCCCACCTCTGATATCCTCTTCGGAGGTGAGGTCGCCGAGTTCTTGTTTTTATACAGTGATTGTAAATCATGCCGGCATCCAATGAATATTCAGTAAGGGGTCAGTCCCAGAGGAAGACTCGCTAATGATATTATAATATATTACAATGAGGTTCCTGGCCTTCCACGGCAGATTTCTTGTTACACTTCAGAAGTCACAATCTCGCTAAATTTTCCACCCGTGCCACTATTCTTCTTGATGGCTAACACAGGCTCAAAATCACTCCAATATCATAGCAGTCATAACTTGCAAGTGGTTCGAATCCATCAATATTTAGACAGACAGTGACCACTATAACAGAAATGCAGGTTAATGCTAACTTCCAAGCAGCAGTCATAATTCTTTCATTCCACCTTCTGTGCCTGTCTCATTTGAAGATGTATTAGTTACTTTTACTGGTGTGTCTCTTTTCCTGTGTCAACAAGATTGTTCTTTGCTACCTTGTTTTATATTGGTAACCCATGTAACCATTTACATTGTAAAGTAATTTGAAATAAAAAGGATACTCAATAAATAGTGGGCCTTCCTTATTCAAAAATTGATCATTATAAATTTAATAAATTTACAGCAAATAAAATAACAACTTACATCTATGTGATGCCTTCAATATAATGAAATATCCACAGGAGTATTATAAAATAAAAATATGAGACAGTGCAACAAAGAAAGGGGTCAGATGACTTTGGTCAAAGAGGTACGTTTTAACCAGTGTTTAAGGAGAAAAGTGAGGTACAAAGACAGAGAGGTGTAGAGAGGGAACTCCAGAACACAACTCTTATTCGGTGGTGGGTTGGGAAGATTGTCTATGTGCCTTTCCACCGCAGACTGAATCAGAGTGGAGGTTGGAAAGTGGCAGGGTCCCCACCCACCTGATTAAATGCCCTCCCTACCATCAAACTCACCCTGGGGGAGGGCACAGGATTCTGCCCCACACCTCTGAAGATCGCATCAGAAATGAATTAATGTACTGCCTATTTAAATGAAATGTCGACACTATGGTTTGAACCCCAGTCTACATTTTACATTGTAAACACTTCACAAGCCTGCACAGCTCTGGATAAATCAATGGCAGATAAAGCAAACCACAACCACACAGAATTCTCTCTTTCTTGTCGCAACAGTAATATGTCCAAATTTCAGTTGAGGCTATAATGCTTCTAAAAATAAAAATTGGGCAGCTTAAATTAATATTATCAAAATTATTATTCTTGTTTGTCCAGTGAGTTTATATGATTAAACAATCGTGACTCATATGATTGCCAAAATTGTGTTCTATTATTATCCACTTGTGTGGTCAATGATGATTTTGGCACAGATTGGGTAAATCTATGTGCGATGTTTCTAATTCAGAATGACAGTTTTTAAAAAATAGGGTTAGCAAGTATAAGGTCAAATGTTACATACACTTTCTACTTCCTGATGTACACAGCATGGAGATAAATATTAACTCTCAAAATTGCATAGCCATCACAATTTATTAATTTCTAACATGCAGGTAATCAAGTTAATTTTTAAAAAATACCCACAAGGTGACCTCCATTTTTAAGCTATTTACATTTTAGCAGTGGAGGTCAGTAGAGGTGTAAATACAATTTGTGTGCTACTGTGATCTCTGTTGATGTTACAACTGGACAAGACATATCCCAGGGTAGAACCAGGCTTTATAGATCTTAACTTTTATTTGTTGTTTAGAAATTTGGAGGGCAGCTACTGAACAGAGTCACAGAGACTGCTGATGTACTTTTAACAAAGGAATAAAATATTTATTAAACAAGAAACGAAACTATATTACACTACTCCTTCACCCCAACTATACCTTTCATAAGGATAACACAAGTTATATCTATCTTATACTCTAAGGTTCACAGTAAGTATACAGCCCATGTAAACCAATAGGCAGACTGTGGTCAGACACCCCACATTCTGAAACCAAGTGGCCAATGCCACCCCAAAACAACTTCTACGGATTTCTCATCAACCCCCACCCCCCAGATGCTTGTCACACTGTGAGCCAACTAGTCTCACTGGAACTCTATGTTTCACATGACGGTTTCCAATCTCCACTCTTGAAGATCATGCTTTGGAATCATTTCCCAAATTATGCTTTCTCTTGAATGTCTTTACCAAGGATCTACCTTCACGGTTTCGATCTCTCCTATTGATGTTCCTCTCCCTTGGATTACATGGTGCCATTGGAACATCACAGGCCCACAGTAAGCAGTTACAGACCTTCAGCTGACTCCTTTGGCTTCTCTTAACATCTCTTCATCTTTATATCTGCTTCCTGCAACTTGTCTTTTACCTTGAATCCCTTTTCCTCTGCTCCTCACTCTGAACTCCAGTGAACAAGATTTGTTCGTGATCGCTGTCTTTGTTCCTTGACTTAGCTGTTGTCTTGTGACTTTCTCTCCCTCCCTGATTTTTGGGTCTTTCTTCTTTAGTTTGAAACTTGCTCCCTATCCTTGTCCATGCCCTGTCTGTTCCAGAAGTTTGTGTGATATGATGTTTCCTTTTGGGGCTTTTTTCCAATTGAACTAAAATAGCTTTTTCTGTCGCTGTGGGCCCTTTGTTGCTAGGCAATAGCAGAGTTTGTTTTTACTTTAAAAATCATATCTTTTAGCATGAAACTAAAACTCAGGTTTCCTTAACAAACAACTGTAAGCATATAAATTGAGCCTAAACTTAAAGCTGAAAACTAAACTTAAAGCTACAGCTTATGCCCAACACACACAAATCTAAATATAAATTACTTAAGAGTGTATCTATTTCCTAACATTACGCACAGTCCCAGCTCTCAACACGTAAGTTACTGCTAAATCACAGCCGGAAGCCAAGAAAAAGTGCAAAGTATAACTATGTCTATACATAAACTGCACATTCTTGAAATTGAGTTTCACTGCTGGGTGAAGTAAAGAAAGACTATTTTTAATATGCAACCTTTCTAAGCAGCTAACCATGTGATGAGACATGGGTCCGGATTTTCCTGTTGGAGGAGAAAAGTGGGAGTCAGGATTTATCCTGCAATGCCAGCAGGTGGGGTTTTCATGTCTTGGAGGGCAGGACAAGAGCAAGACAGAGGTGAGCCAGTGCTAAATTTAAAAGGCCGGCCCCATGCCCAGAACTGTCTGCCCATTTCTTCATTGCCTCTGGCCGCTCTTCCAAATCAAGCTAAACTTGCAGATCTGTGTAAAGCCCCTTCACTCTCACCCCCACACCTCCTTCAACCTCCTTCTGCCTCATCTACTTCCTTTACATTCCTAACACTTCATCCCCTTCCATCCCAATCCATTCATCCAGTGTCTACTTCACAAGCCCTATAATAACATTTTGAAATTGTTGAAAAGATCATAAATAATCACAATAAACATAAAGCCTCTCCAGAAGATTGTAAAACGAACAAGTTCAAATTCCAATGGACTGCTGAATAAACAGACTCTGCACTTCAGAAGGCAGCCAAAAGCTCAGACATCTGGCACAGCTTTCAAGCAGCCAAACAGATGGCTGAGTTGATCTGCAAAAATTTAATGAAAGGAATGGGGGCTATTTAAGCATTTAGCTTTGGATCTCACACTAGGCTAAGCTTTCAATATTGAACAATGCAGAATAACAATTTATCCAGGGGTTAATCTAGTCCTATGTATTTGAGGACTTTTCCACTTTTACAACCTGATAACCATATCAAAGAACAAAGAACATCACAGCACAGGAACAGGCCCTTCAGCCTTCCAAGCCTGCACCGACCATGCTGCCCGACTTAACTAAAACCCCCTACCCTTCCGGGGACCATATCCCACTATTCCCATCCTATTCATGTACTTGTCAAGACACCCCTTAAAAGTCGCTACCGTATCCGCTTCCACTACCTCCCCCTGCAACGAGTTCCAGGCACCCACCACTCTCTGTGTAAAAAATCTGCCTCGTACGTCTCCTTTAAACCTTGTCCCTCGCACCTTAACCTATGCCCCCTAGTAATTGACTCTTCCACCCTGGGAAAAAGCTTCTGACTGTCCATTCTGTCCATGCCTCTCATAATCCTGTAGACTTCTATCAGGTCTCCCCTCAACCTCCGTCGCTCCAGTGAGAATAAACTAAGTTTCTCCAACCTCTCCTCATAGCTAATGCCCTCCATACTGGGCAACATCCTGGTAAATCTGTTCTGTACCCTCTCTAAAGCCTCCACATCCTTCTGCTAGTGTGGCGACCAGAATTGAACACTATATTCCAAGTGCGGCCTAACTAAGGTTCTATAAAGCTGCAACATGACTTGCCAATTTTTAAACTCAATACCCCGGCTGATGAAGGCAAGCATGTCAATGAAGGTAGTCAATACCTTCTCCACCTGCATTGCCACTTTCAGTGACCTGTGTACCTGTACACCCAGATCCCTTTGCCTATCAATACTCTTAAGGGTTCTGTCATTTACTGTACATTTCCTATCTGTATTAGACCTTCCAAAATGCATTAACTCGCATTTGTCCGGATTAAACTCCATCTGCCATCTCTCTGCCCTAGTCTCCAACTGATCGACTCAAATTGGACGTGGAGGGCTTGAGGAAGAGTTCTTGGAATGCTGTCGGGATTGTTTCATTGAACAGTATGTTACAGAACCTACGAGAGAGCGAGCTATCTTGGATCTGGTTCTGTGCAATGAGACAGGTAGGATTAAGGATCTTCTTGTGAAGGATCCTCTTGGGATGAGTGATCATAATATGGTGGAATTTCTGATACAGATGGAGGGTGAGAAAGTAGGGTCCCAAAGCAGTGTCCTCTGCTTGAACAGAGGGGAGTACGATAGGATGAGGGTGGAATTGGCTAATGTAGACTGGGCGAGCAGACTGGTAGGTAGGACAGCTGAGGAACAGTGGAGGATTTTTAAGGAGATTTTTTTAAGTACTCAGCAAAAATATATTCCGGTGATAAAGAAGGACTGTAAGAAAAAGGATAACCGGACGTGGATAACGAAGGAAATAAAGGAGAGTATTAAAATAAAATCAGATGCGTACAGAGTGGCCAAAAATAGTGGAGAATTAGTGGATTGGGAAAGCTTTAAAGAAAAACAAAGAACGACTAAGAAAGCGATTAAGAAAGGAAACATAGATTATGAAACTAAACTAGCTCAAAATATAAAAAATGATAGTAAAAGTTTTTACAAGTATATAAAAAGGAATAGAGTGGCTAGAGTGAATGTTGGACCCTTGGAAGGTGAGAGGGGGGATTTAATAGTGGAAAACGAGGAAATGGCTGAGACTTTAAATAAGTTCTTTGTGTCGGTCGTCACGGTGGAAGACACAAATAGTTTGCCGAATATTAGAGATCGAGAGTTGGTGGGAGGGGAGGTCCTTAATACAATTACTGTTACTAAGGAGGTGGTGCTTGGTAGACTAATAGGACTGAAGGTAGACAAGTCCCCGGGCCCAGATGGAATGCATCCCAGGGTACTGAAAGAAATGGCTGAGGTAATAGCAGATGCGTTGGTAGTAATTTATCAAAATTCGCTGGACTCTGGGGTAGTGCCGGCTGACTGGAAAACAGCTACTGTTACGCCGCTGTTTAAAAAAGGAAGTAGACAAAAGGCGGCTAACTACAGGCCGGTTAGCTTAACGTCCGTAGTTGGGAAGATGCTAGAGTCCATTATTAAAGAGGAAATAACAGAGCACCTGAATAAGAATGGTTCGATCAAGCAGACGCAGCATGGATTCATGAAGGGAAAGTCATGTTTGATGAATCTACTGGACTTTTATGAAGATGTCACTAGTGCGGTTGACAGAGGGGAACCGGTGGATGTGGTGTTTTTAGATTTCCAGAAGGCGTTCGATAAGGTGCCTCACAAAAGGTTGCTGCAGAAGATTGGGGTACACGGAGTTAGGGGTAAGGTGTTGGCGTGGATTGGGGATTGGCTATCTAACAGGAAGCAGAGAGTTGGGATAAATGGGTGCTTTTCTGGTTGGCAGTTGGTGACCAGTGGCGTGCCGCAGGGATCGGTGCTGGGGCCTCAATTGTTTACCATTTACATAGATGATCTGGAGGAGGGGACTGAATCTAGGGTATTCAAGTTTGCTGATGACACGAAGGTGAGTGGGAAAGCGAATTGCGTGGAGGACGCGGAAAGTCTGCAGAGAGATTTGGATAGGCTGAGCGAGTGGGCGAGGATCTGGCAGATGGAATATAACGTTAGCAAATGTGAGGTTATCCACTTTGGAAGAAATAATAGTAAATTGGAATATTATTTAAATGGAGAAAAATTACGTCGTGCGACTGTGCAGAGGGACCTGGGGGTCCTTGTGCACGAATCGCAAAAACTCAGTCTGCAGGTGCAGCAGGTGATCAAGAAGGCGAATGGAATGTTGGCCTTTATCGCGAGGGGGATAGAATATAAAAGCAGGGAGGTCTTGCTGCAACTGTACAAGGCACTGGTGAGGCCACAACTGGAGTACTGTGTGCAGTTTTGGTCCCCTTATTTGCGAAAGGATATATTGGCCTTGGAGGGAGTGCAGAGAAGGTTCACCAGGTTGATACCGGAGATGAGGGGTGTAGCTTATGAGGAGAGATTAAACAGATTGGGTTTGTACTCGTTGGAGTTTAGAAGGATGAGGGGTGATCTTATAGAGACATATAAGATAATGAAGGGGCTGGATAGGGTAGAGGTGGAGAGATTCTTTCCACTTAGAAGGGAAACCAGAACTAGAGGGCACAGCCTCAAAATAAGGGGGGGCCGGTTCAGAACAGAGTTGAGGGGGAGCTTCTTCTCTCAGAGGGTAGTGAATCTCTGGAATTCTCTGCCCATTGAAGTGGTGGAGGCTTCCTCGTTGAATATGTTTAAATCACGGGCAGATAGTTTTCTGATCGATAAGGGAATTAGGGGATATGGGGAGCAGGCGGGTAAGTGGAACTGATTCGCTTCAGATCAGCCATGATCTTGTTGAATGGCGGGGCAGGCTCGAAGGGCCAGATGGCCTACTCCTGCTCCTATTTCTTATGTTCTTATGTTCTTATGATCTATATCCTGCTGTATCCTCTGATGGTCCTTATTGCTATCCGCAAATCCACCAATCTTTGTGTCATCTGCAAACTTACTAATTAATCCAGTTACATTTTCCTCCAAATCATTTATATATATTACAAACAGCAAAGGTCCCAGCACTGATCCCTGAGGAATATCACTTGTCACAGCCCTCCATTCAGAAACGCACCCTTCCACTGCTACCCTCTGTCTTCTTTGACCGAGCCAGTTTTGTATCCACCTTGCTAGCTCACCTCTGATCCCATGCGACTTCATCTTCTGCACCAGTCTGCCATGAGGGACCTTGTCAAAGGCCTTACTGAAGTCCATGTAGACAACATCCACTGCCCTACCCTCATCAATCATTTTCGTCACTTCCTCGAAAAACTCGATCAAGTTTGTGAGACACGACCTCCCCTTCACAAAACCATGTTGCCTCTCACTAATATGTCCACTTATTTCCAAGTGGGAATAAATCCTGTCTCGAAGAATCCTCTCCAATAATTTCCCTACCACTGATGTAAGGCTCACCGGCCTGTAATTACCTGGATTATTCTTGCTACCCTTCTTAAACAAAGGCTATTCTCTAATCCTCTGGGACCTCCCCTGTAGTCATGATGTGGAGATGTCGGCGTTGGACTGGGGTAAACACAGTAAAAAGTTTAACAACACCAGGTTAAAGTCCAACAGGTTTATTTGGTAGCAAAAGCCTTTTTTGCTACCAAGTTTTGCTACCAAATAAACATGTTGGACTTTAACCTGGTGTTGTTAGACTTCTTACTGTGACCTCCCGTGTCGCCAGTGCGGATACAAAGATTTCTCTCAAGGCCCCAGCAATTTCCTCCCTTGCCTCTCTCAGTATTCTGGGGTATATCCCATCAGGTCCTGGGGACTTGTCTTCCTTAATGTTTGTCAAGAACCCCAATACCTCCTCCTTTCTGATCTCAACATGACTCAAAGTATCTACATATTCTTTCCCAGACTCATCATCCACCAAGTCCTTCTTTTTGGTGAATACTGACGCAAAGTATCCATTTAATACCTCGCCCATTTCCTCTGGCTCCACGCATAGATTCCCTCCCTTGTCCTTGAGTGGGCCAACCCTCTCCCTGGCTACCCTCTTGCTCTTTATACATGTATAAAAAGCCTTGGGATTTTCCTTAATCCTGCTGACCAATGCATTTTCATGACCCATTTTAGCCCTTCTTACTCCTTGCTTAAGTTTCTTTCGACTTTCCTTGTATTCCACACTTGCTTCGTGTGTTCCCAACCTCCTAGCTTTGACAAATGCTTCCTTTTTATCTTTGACTAGGCTTACAATATCTCTCGTTATCCAATATATCATTTATTTGTCACTTACAGTTTCCAACCACAGCACTGTCATCACTCACTTTAGTAAACACAGATACAACTCAGGCTACAGCGTTTCATGATGAACTGTACATGAGACAACACCATTTCTGCTCATCTTTTATAATCCATGGTTCACACCTTCACTTACTAGGTGCAATTTAGGAGGGCTTCTAAATTCCAGCTGCTTCCATGAAAATTCTGGGCATTTTGAAATGCCCACTTCTACAATGGTGCCAGCAACTCCTAAACAGGAATGTGTTGGGTTCCTGACCCACCCCCTTACTGTGCCACTGAAAATGGCCATAGACATAAACAGAGGTCGGAACTTCTAGCCATTCATGCTGGAGGGATCTTCCAGTCCCACTGCTGGTGCACCGCATGTTTCCCAGAGGCAAAGGGAGCATTCAACGGGAAACCCTGTTAACAACGGCAGGACTAGAAGATCCCGCCACCAGCCAATGGCGGGCTGCCTCCCACCATGGTGAAACACTCAGCGGGTTGCGTGGTAGATCCTGCCCAGAGGCAGGATTTCAGTTTTGCATCTCAGCGACCATTTTAAAACAAAATCCAGCTCCATTTGGTCCTGTTTCAGGAACACAAAATCCAAACCTTCATGTCTGCAGCAATATGGAATCTTACAACCGTATTTCTGTTTTGTTTTGTTTGCAGTCACCAGAATTGCAGAAATTAATTCAATGTATTTATTTTATTCTTTCAAGGGATGTGAGCATCGCTGGCAAAATCAGAATTTGCTCCTCATTCCTACTTGCACATGAGAAGAGGTGGTGAACCACATTCCTGACACGCTGGATTCCATCTGGTGTGGGTACACCCACTGCGCTGGTAGTAAGCAAAAATACCTTTCTTTACTATGAAATCTGCTATTTTTATGATAGCTCAAGGTAGATCTTTATGGACAACATTGCAATCAAAGGAACCAGTTGGAAACAATGTAAAAATAACATGGCAACCCTCTGACCAGCATGGCAAGATAATGCAGCCTAATTTGATCAAAGTAAATACATGGATGGATCAGAAGATATGAAACAAATAGGTAATTTATTTACATACAAGAAAATACCTTCCAATACTGAATATTTTATCACACTCCAGAAGATTTATACCTTTTTCCAATGTTAGTCAGGGGTCAGAAAAGGGGTTCAATAAATTGGTTCACGGTTAGTTGTTTGATGCTTGATTTCCTTCTTGTGAAAATATTTTTAAAACTTGAGTACTTTAATAACTTGAAGCTATATATCAAAAACCTCAGAAGTAAGTGAGATAAAAAAAGACCTGTGTTTAGTTTTTTGCCATCAGTTGATATTTCAGGCATCTCTAGATTGATGACATCTTTAGCAATATACAATCCACTGTATACCATTAGTTACACCTTAACCTCACACCAGTGAATTCATGTTAGACTAACCCAGGTAAGTAAAGGACCAAATAATTACTCATGATCAAACTTGGCTTTTCTGCTTAGCTGCTTATTGCTTTTTCTTTTATGAACTTCCTTGGCATAACCTGGGGACTGATGTTTGTCCCAATCTGGCTTTCTGCTGAAGAGAGAGAGAGATTGCAACATATGTGTGAAGTTATATATTTTGGGAGAACATGTGGCAGTGTACTTTCAATGAAAAAAATGATGAAGGATATGGATGGACAGAGAAATCTATAGGATCAGGAAGAACATTCCTTGAAAGTGCAAGACAAAAGCATGCCAACCTCCGCCCTCCCCAAAAGAAAACTAATAACATGCTGAATTTTATAAACGAAGACATAGAATATCAGGCTAAAGAAGATATACATTTTGTTTACAAATAACAGGAATGCTGCATATAGAGTTGTATCTCCAGCTGGATGCCTATTACAGAAACGGAGTGGCACGGTGGCACAGTGGTTAGCATTGCTGCCTCAGAATGCCAGGTTCCCAGGTTCGATTCGCGGCTTGTGTGACTGTCTGTGTGGAGTTTTCACATTTTCCCCGTGTCTGCGTGGATTTCCCCCGGATGCTCAGGCTTTCCTCCACAGTCCAAAAATGTGAGTGTTAGGTTGATTGGCCATGCTAAATTGCCCCTTAATGTCAAGGGGACTAGCTAGGATAAATGCATGGGTGGGATTGTGGTCGGTGTAGAATGGGCTGAATGGCCTCCTTCTGCACTATAGGATTGTATGATTCTATGATTAAAACCATTACATAGACAGCATCGTGCAGCATTGATTTGTTAGGAATTATGCCAGTTCAGATGAGAGATTTGGAGATTATTTCCATTGGATTCAGATGAAAAAAATAATGAGACTTATATCCACATTTGTGGATGGCATTGAGTTCGATAGCACAGCAAGCAATGTAGATAGGAACAGAAAGTTTCAAAAAAGCATGGATCAATTAAGTGAGTGGGTGAAACCGTGGAAGACAGTGTTCAATGTGTGGACATGTGAGCCTAGTTGAGGCCTAAGAAGCATACATCAGAACATTTTTTAAATGGCAAAGTTAGAACCAAAAAGAAGTAGAAAGATCACAGATGTATAGAAATCACTAAAAACTAATGGATGGGTTAAAAAAAATAAAAATGCTAAAGATCAAGACAAGATGGAATAGGAAGGTGTGGAATATTTTCAGAGAAGGCTAAGGAGATTTAGTCGTGATTTTTTAAATCATGAAGGGCGCTCAAGAAAAGACTATTTCCTTTTGGTGGGAAGTCAAATGGTTGCCAATTTAAAACTGTCATTAAAAGAATGAGTGGAGAGATGAGGAGAAATTCCCTGAGATAGAGGGTTGTTAAAGGATGGAGCATTTTGTCACAGGGAGTGATTGAGTCAGAGACTTTTTCAACTTTTGTGGTAAAATTGCACAAATATTTGAAGTGGGGGAAGATGTGGGAAAAGAGCAAGGCAGTGGAATTGAGGTTTGGATTAGTCTAATGAAGGATCAACCCCTGATGAAATAAACCAAATGACCTTGTGTGCTGTAAGCCTCTTGTGGCTCTATGGAAAGTGATTTTGTTAGTAAAAAAACACACTTTCTTCTTTTGCTCTCCTGGTGTAGTGCACTGCACATTTGAGAGAATGTAGCAGGAGTTGAAGTGTGCAGTGGACGTGGACTCCGAACATTTGTGGCGTGTGCTGTGGATACTCCAAATGCTTTCAAATTGATTTGTTTGCCATTATTCTTTCAGATGATGTGGACAGATTAACATTTGTTGCCTGATTGCCTTTGAGAAGCTGGTAGTGAGCCACCTTTTTAACCCATTGGAGTCAATGTGGTGTAGGTGTACCTACAATGCTGTTAGGGAGGGAGCTCCAGAATTTTGATTCATCTCATACTATGACTCTATGAAACTGCTAGCAATGCTAATAAGAGAGGATTTTAGTGAATTGGATGCCTGAGGGTCCCATCCTTTGCAGCCTGGCAGCAGCAGAGAGGCAAATGGCCACTGGAACTGCCTCCTCGAGCCCCTTGGGGCCCAAGGCGCCAGGCCAGGATGCAGGGCTAAGGTGCCGTAGGCAGTGTATTGTTGCTGCTGCCAAGGCACATGGCCTGAAGGGAGGCTTAGTGGGGGCTCTGATGAAGAAGGGGTGCTGTGTGGGGGGTCTGAGGGGGAAGGCAGCCTGAATGGGGGGGTCCTGTTGGATAAACGTCATAGAATCATAGAATACCTACTGTGCAGTAGGAGGCCATTCGGCCCATTGATTCTACACCGACTCTCTGACAGAGCGACCCACCCAGGCCCTAATCCCTAGTCCCATGTTTTTCCCTGCTAATCCCCCTAACCTATATCGTGGGACACTAAAGGCCCAATTTTACCATTTTGATTCTAAGTGCTGGGCAGACTTGAAAGAGGAGATTCACTAGGTTGATTCCGGAGTTGAGAGGGTTGGCTTATGAGGAGGGACTAAGTAGACTGGGGCTATACCCATTGGAATTCAGAAGAATGAGGGGAGATCTTATAGAAACATAGAAGATTATGAAGGGAATAGATAAGATAGAAGCAGGGAAGTTGTTTCCACTGGCGGATGAAACTAGAACTAGGGGGCATAGCCTCAAAATAAGGGGAAGCAGATTTAGGACTGAGTTGAGGAGGAACTTCTTCACACAAAGGGTTGTGAATCTGTGGAATTCCCTGCCCAGTGAAGCAGTTGAGGCTACCTCATTGAATGTTTTTAAAGCAAGGATAGATACATTTTTGAACGGTAAAGGAATTAAGGGTTATGGTGAGCGGGCGGGTAAGTGGAGCTGGGTCCACAAAAAGATCAGCCATGATCTTATTGAATGGCGGTGCAGGCTCGAGGGGCCAAATGGCCTACTCCTGCTCCTAGTTCTTAGGTTCTTATGAAACTGCGAGTGTTTCAGATCTGACTTTTAGACCCGTTCTCAGGTGCTCCCATACACACTCTGCCTGCAAAAATATCAGCGATTCTGAATCGCGCTGCACAAGCCTGTGGATGGGGCTTAACGCGCCTGAAACCCTGCAGCTCCGATCAGCGCCTCCAACTGCTCATGCACAGAAAAAGAAATGATAGAATGCAGCTCCCCTGCCACATCGCTCCCAGGCCGGATAATGCCTCCCCCAGCCCCCACAGACATTGCCCCACCCCCACAACATTCCTGACCCCCTTATCCCCCCACCCCCTCCGCCACCCAGACCGATCATGGCCCCTCCCCCCTTCCCCTCCACCCATCTCAGGCAGAGTGGCAGCAGACTCCCCTTCCCCCCACTGATCTCAAGCAGAGATCCATCGGACCCATCTTCCCCCTCCCCCCACCGATCTCAAGCAGAGAGTGTCGGACTCATAATCCTCCCCGCCCCCCCATAGATCTTAAGCAGAGAGCCATCGGACGCTCAGCACTTACCTCCTCACTAACTGGAGCGCCCGAATCGGACTTTTGTGGAACATGTCTGTTTCACGCCAATTCTGGATGGGCGAATGCGGCGGTAAAGGGGGAAGTGCCGGTAAGGTTGGGCATGCAGCCCATTAAGTCAATTTAAATGCATGCAAATGCATTTAAATGGCCATCGTGCCCATTTCGGGCATGGTCCCGATCGCGACCATTTTCAGGCCTTGGTAAAGGGGGAACCGGCGTGGAGGTGGGTGTGGATTGCGCTACTCGCCTCACACCCGACTTCACTAAGTTTTTGTGCCCGAAAACGGCGCAACATGATGGTAAAATCGGGCCCTAAGAGACAATTTAGTATGGCTAATCCACCTAACCTGCACATCTCTGAACTGTGGTAGGAAACCAGAGCACCCAAAGGAAACTCATGAAGACACAGAGAGAACGCCAGGTCCTCGCTTGTGAGGTACTGTATCAAAGCCTGCCTGCTGCAGTTCCCGCGGGATGGCGGGTGAATAGCGGGAGGCATTTGAATCAAGCTTTAAGCCCACTAATTATATTTAAAGTAATTAATTTGAATATTTCTCAGGCTCCCACTCACTATGGGCAGGGACCCATTCGGGGCCAGCGGGCTGGGCTGGGAGCATTGTGGCACCCAATGCAAAACCCATTATTTGCCTGACGGCCGATTTTCTGAGCCACTGCGATACTCGCTGGGAGCTAGCAGGCCCAAAGTATCTCCCGCAGGGAGGGACAAAGCCACAAAGAGCAGACTAAGACCAGAATGTCACCATCATTCACGTCGGTGGGATTTTCCCATCCTGCTGCAGTGAACGGAGATTTGGCTGGGTACCAAATTCTCTGAGGTCACTGCAGTGAGATCGTGGCATGAATGGCCGGTAAGATCGTGCCCTAAGAATTTTAATTTGAGGACTATAAGGTAACATGGGTCAGCAAGAGGAATGATGGGTTAGTGGGATTTTCTGTAAGGTAGGATATGGGCATAACTTTGAAAATGGCTGACATGTGTTTTTAGATTATATAAATTACTACTCTGTCATTTTATCTCTTCTCTTGGCTATGCCAGTTCATTCATTGTAAAGCCTAAACTTTGCAATGTAATATCCTATGTGGCCATTGAAAAGCTTCTGAAGTACTTTATTAGCCTTTGATTTCTGCAATCTGGACATCAGCACGTTGGCAAAATGGACAATTACATTTTATAGGCATAGCTTTTCATTGGCACATTTTGGAAAAAAGCTCATTCCTATTAATGCAGTGATTCTGTGGTATTCTGCATTTCAAAATTTAAGAACAGAGCAAAGAACAGAGCAGAAGTCATTGGTGTTTGACTATCCATTTGATGAAACTCTTTTATTTCTTTCCACAGATGCTGACAGACCTGCTGAGTTTTACCAGCACTTTCTGTTTGTGTTTCAGATCTCCTGCATCTGCAGTGTTTTGCTTTTGTTTTAGTGTTTAATTCACTGCCACTTTTTTCCAGGAATGCCTATCCTGATGAAGTTCTGCTCTTCTCTGCAATGGAATTTCCATTTGCTTCTTTTACCTTGTTCACCTTCACTGCTTTCCACTTCCCTCCTGGTATTTGATAGGGTACTTACCAAAACCTGCTTTCACAGCCACATCTCCTTCCTCAATTTCTGTCTCTGGCCCTGACTTAGCCCAAAGAAGTTCCATCCCTCATGTTTTAAATCCACCCAGGGTTAAAGGTATGGCTGAGACATACAACATTCCTCGGACTGCTGTTCTCACTGCACCCTGAGATCCCAACTCAGTGCCATATATTTTCAAAAAGGAAGTAGAGTCATATTGGACCCAAAACATAACTCTGTTCCTCTCTCCACAGATCCAGCCCTGTTCAGTTTCTCCAGCACTTCCTGTTTTTATCTTATTTCATATTAGTTGTGGAATTCACCTGAAACCAAAAATTAGGGGCGTGATTTTCCCAGCCTGCTGCGCTGCTTGAGCAGCGCGGCGAGCGGGAAATGTCAGCAGGAGGGCTGAACACCAGTCACAACTTTCCCGGGCCATTTTATATGGTGTAATCAAGCTTGTGCCGGGAAACAGCGCAAGGCTGATTATCATATGGAAATCCTACCGCCGGGACAGTATCATCCAGGCTCATTAATGTTTTGGACCCTGCCGGGGGTAGTTCCCACCAACGGGGATTAAAGCTGTCCCCAGCAAAGGGGACCAGGCATAATGGCCTCGCTGGTGGGGATAGAGGCCATTGAGCCCCCCCCTCAGGGGGGAAAAGGGGGGTGCCCCTTGCACAGTACCAACCTGGCACTGCCAGTGTTGCACCCGGGCAGCGCCAGCCTACCACTCTGACACTGCCCACCGGGCATTGGGCAATGCCAATGGAGAAGGGTATGAGGGGGACAGGGCCTGAGGGAGATAGGGCCTGAGAGGGACAGAACCTGAAAGGGCTGGAGCCAGACTGGGGGCAGGCTGATCGGTGGTGGTGGGGGGAGCTGCTGCGCTCTCTGCAAAGCAATCAGTGGTGGAGAGATGGGGACGATCAAGGCTGGGCGATTGGACCTGGCAATGGAGGTGGTTGGGCTAGTCATTGAGGAAGGATCAAGGCCAGTGATCCAGGGGGGTTTGGGGAAGCCATCAGGGACTGGCAATCAGGAGGCATGTGATGGGGGATCCAGTCCGCATACGCCGATCACAAGCTGGGAGATCGGTGCATGCGCAGTGACCTGCTCACGCGCTGATCCCAGCCTCTCGGGCAGGATCAGAACCACCCCCTCCCCCCCATTACTGGCATGAATCCTCCAGCAGACTCTGTGAAGCACAGAGTACAGGAAATTGGACCAACTAAGTCCGCCCAAAATCCGGATGGGAAAATCTCCTATTTTCCCGCCCATTGGGCACTTAGTTTTGTTTAGAGAAAATCTTACAGATAGTCTTCAGAACTTTTTTCATGTGATCTCAATTCCACACTGATAGAAATGTTAAGATTGTTGTTGGCATTGGGTTAACCCTGAACTATGTAGGATCCACTCCCCAAAACAGTCAATTGAGGGAAAAACAATTTAACATGAAATGGACAATTCTGAATTGCAGAAGTACTGACCAATATTTTCTTTCCTGGCAGAGTTACACAATTCTTGCTTAATATCCCCCTGGCACTGTTCGCATTGAACAATGACACGGAGCACATTTCAATTCGAGGAAATAATCTCATGCCTATAAATTGTACTCATGCACTCATATTTTTAATATGTGCTGTAGAAACAGTAGCTTAATTCTGTTTATCTATTTCCTTTTCAGTAGTTTGTGTCTCAACAGACATACGGGATGTAATTTTTCCGTCCTGCCCTCGGTGGGTTTCATAACAGGAGGGAGAGAAGCCACTTTCATGGCGAGCTGACAGCGGAGTAAGAAGATTCACAACACCAGGTTTAAGTCCAACAGGTTTATTTGGTAGCACAAGCCACTAGCTTTCAGAGCGCTGCCCCTCAAGAGCTGATAGCAGGTTAGGAACGCCATTTGCATGCATTACCATGTCATGAATTCTAAAAAAAAATGACTCACCAGAACCTTCCGTTCTCATTGCTGTCATCCTCTACTGCTGGGGACCTGCAGCGACAGGGGGGGAGGGGGGGGCAGGGAAGGGGTTGCAGCGGGGGGGTGGTTTGTGGCTAATGTTGGAAGATCCTGCTGGCACGAACAGCTGGCAAATCCCATCTTCCATGTGAGGTCTTAGCTTTGTGATACAGTCCTGCAGGGAAAAGGAGGATTCAATAATGGAGTCTGTGCTGCTTTCTTGACTGCAGTGATCTGACTGAGGAAAACAAGAAAGCCTAATGCTGCCTAGCGCAGCTTCAGGAGAGGCAAGGTCTGAGGCCCATGGTCCAAGGGGGGCCCCAGCAAGAACCAGAGGATGAGGATGTTAGGCCCATCCCATGGAGGCGCCTCACATGGCCTAAGGGAATCTCCTGTCTGGAGGTGAGCAAAAGACAATGCCACACATGGCTGTGCTTATCGAAAAATATGATGGATCATATCTGCCAATTCTGTCAGAGGATCTAGTGGACTGGGAGGACATTCCCTGCTAGTCCCTGAAAATCAACGCCGCGCTCAATTTTTTAGCCTGCAGTCATTCCAGGGATCCACAAGGGACTTATACGGCACCTTACAATCCTCAAAGCCGGGCTGCTAGATTTCAGGGGTTTGAAGCTACCTCAGGCCTTGGTAGAGTTCAGGGGGCAATCAGTTGCACACATGTGGCTTTGAGAGCTCCAGGGCAGCAGCCCCTGATGTTTATTAAGAGGAAAGGGTTCCATTCCCTGAGCATTTAACTAGTGTGTGATCATTAGAAACACATCATGCGTGTGTGTACCAGGTACCCTGGGAGTTGCCATGACTCAGAAAACTTGAGTTACTCCCAATGCCTTAGATATTCAAAGGGTCTCAGTGACTACAGGACTGGCTGCTTGGGGATAAAGGGTACCCACTCAAATGGCTCATAACACCCATGTGCCATCCTCAGAGTGCTTTGGAGGAGAGATACCACAGGGCACGGTAGCACAGTGGTTAGCACTGCTGCTTCACAGCTCCAGGGACCTGGGTTCGAATCCCGGCTCGGGTCGCTGTCTGTGTGGAGTTTGCACATTCTCCCTGTGTCTGCGTGGGTTTCCTCTGGGTGCTCCGGTTTCCTCCCACAGTCCAAAGATGTGCGGGCTAGGTTGATTGGCCATTCTAAATTGCCCCTTAGTGTCCAGGGATGTATAGGTTAGAGGGGTTAGTGGGTAAATATGTAGGGATATGTGGACAGGGCCTGAGTGGGATTGTGGTTGGTGCAGACTCAATGGGCCGAAAGGCCTCTTTCTGCAATGTAGGATTCTATGATTCTATGATTCGACACCATCCATCATTGAGCAAACCATTGACATCCTAAAGACACGCTTCCCATGTTTGGACTGCTCAGGTGGGTCTCTGCTGCACTCTCCCTGAGTGTGTTCCACATAACACTATTGCACACTCTCAACCTGGTGCTTCAAAGTGGAGGAGATGGAAACGTGATAGAGTGTGATGAAGAATGGGAAGGGTGGGAAACTGAAGAGGGAGATGAGGGTCAGCTTTCACCTGCGCCTGTCCTCGAAGAAACACAACATGGAAGACTTGTCTGATAGCCACAAGATTCCAGGAGGAGTAAAGATCAGGCAACAGGGCACAGCCAAATATCTTCTGTCCCTTAGTGACAGGTCAGTGCCTTGAAAGGTCTTAACAACCACTAACATCGAGAGCAAGTTCTGTATTCAGACTTGCACCTTCAAACCTCATGATTCAGCAGGCTCTAATCTTTGGAAAGGTCAGCAGTGAACACTGCATCATTTCTCTGGGAAATGAAAGTCATCACAGCAGTGCAAACACTGCATCAAAGGACTTAATGTAGTCATCACCACCTTAATAAGAAATGTTTCACAGACATTGGGAGATGCACGCATGATTAGAGAGACCATCATGGCTGCAGCTTTTGTGTATTGATACTACCAATGAAGACAACCATTGCATTTTGAGAAACAATTACAGTTAACCCTCCAAGTCTATTGAGGATGCTGAGCTCCATATTGTCTGGTAAAGGCAAGAGGTTACTAGTGCAATTTTGCAAACACTTCCAGTAAAGAGTTTGACACATCCCTCTGACATAACACAAGGGTAGAGTAACTAGCACGAGTCAGCTACACATCACATGAATGTGAAACTCACAAAGAGAGATGAGCACCGAGTCGGAGCATGAATCAATCTCCCAATAAGAGGGCACATAGATGCATAGGCACGGCTCTTTCAAATGACGGGACCATTCTCATGAACAATAAATGTATTCATAAAGGTGCATAATATATACAGTGAGTGAACACCTGTGGCACAGAAGTGATGTCAACGTTTCTTCAATTTTAGAACCCTACAACTTTGTCTTGGTGCATTCCGACATCCGCAGTGGAGGTAGAGGCAGCCTGTTTACTGCTACACCCTGTTATCTGTGATGACTTCAGCGATTGTCCTCAAGAGAGTCAAGACCTGGCGGACCAAGCCTGTTTTTGGTATTCTGTTGTGGGGCAACCCACCTCGGCCTATACATCAAGAGGTGATGGGGGTCACAGGATAGGGATCGGCTGGATATTCTTGGAGTCACAAGAGATGGATGGTCTTAGGGTCTCCAGCAGTTGTCTCTCCTCCCTAAGCATGTTCAAGCCTAACTTCCTAGGGAGAAGGGGCTCCTGGAGGGAGGTTAAGGTGTCCCGCCCCCTCTTGCCTAGCCACTGATGGATACCACCAATGCCTATAGCAATGGAATGCAGGTCTGAGCACAAATCAGGCAGGATTTGCTGGACCAAGGTCTCCAAGGTGGCAGCCAGCCTTCCAATGGTGACCTCGTGATGCTTACATGTCAGAGCCACAATATCAGACAGAACACGGATGGGCTTCTCCATCCTTCGCTCTAGTCTGTTGACTATCTTTCAGAACTCTACCTGATTTTCCGCCACTTGCTGTTGGGTCTCCAGGATGTTAGAGATGACCGCTTCCAGAGGCTCATCATCGGACCGGACTCAACAAGCACCTGATCTCCAGTAGTCCTCCGAGTTCCAGAGATCTGAGCTTACACTGCTTCTGACTGATGTAGAGCTGTGTCTGTGAGGTGTTCTCCAGAAAATGTCCCCAGGGACCCTCCACCAGGGTGTGCACCTCTCCACTGGTGGAGGATGCAGGTGAATGCAGTGACTTCAAATGGATCCTTATCATCATCCTCTGAGGTGGCCTGAGGACTGGGGCTTATGTTGCCTGTGCTGGTCTGTCTGGACCTACTGGGCCTGTAAGAGAGAGAAGATAGATTTAGTTCAGTAGCGGGCTGAATATTATATATCATGTCACTCACTGTGAATGTCAGGCTGTGATCAGCTCAGGGAGACCTCATTATACTGGTTTGCAGGATGAGACCGATCTTGCCTTCACTACAGGAGTGACTATTGCCCTCCCCTGTCTCCTTGAATTTAGAGAACTCCTGAATGTCACCGTCCCTCTTCCAATCCAGGATCTCTCCCTCTGATTGTGGGCAAGCTGGGCCTGTTTGGAGATAAATGGAATGGAATATGATGGGAAGGGATGGCAGAGAAGTTGGGAAGCATCCATGCCTGCTGAGCCCTCCCAGTAACGGCTGAGGATGGAGTTTATGCAGCACAATAGATGTGATGCTAGTGATGTTAAAGTGTCTGTGAGACAATCAGTGTTGATGTGCCCCTCGCTAATATGATCTGAGGCTCCGAGCAATGTAATCCTTTGAGTGCATGATGCCGTTGTAAGAGTGTGAGATTGGAGTGTGCTGAAGCAAATGGAATCATTCATCCTCTTCCTGCATTGGTTAATGTTTCTCGGGCAAACGCTTGGTGAGCTAACCTCCCTTGCAATCGTCTCCCAGGCCAGCGAGGTGAGGTTGATGTGCCTCCTGGAGCCACCCCTCAAGTACAGGAATTCCTGATGTTGGCGGACTCCGGGGATGAGGGCCTCTTGGAAATCATTGCTGAACCTGGGAACAGCTCTTGGATGCATCCATATGAAGAAATACCTTGCACACAGCTGGCTGGGTTAGAGAGAGTGCGCGTGTATGCTTGGGTAATGTTTAAATATGGTGCCCAGACCTTCGACCCTATTAGGTGACAGAGCGGTGGACAAATCAGTGCCAGCCCAGTCATGTGATTCGGAGAACTACTCGCTGATGCACAATTTGCTTCTGAGTGTGAAATTGGGCGTGAGTCCCATCCCCTCGCAGACCGTGAAACCCGCCCTCCAAAATGGAAAAGTCCACCCATGGAGTTGAGTATTCTCCAGTGATATGCATGAGCGATTGCATCAGAATCATTTGGAAACTTTAATGATGCCGACGCAAATAATTTTACCTGGTAATGATTAATATTACTAGGGAATAGCAAGAATATTATGTATGTTCCAACAGTGGAAAATACTTGCCTCTTAATCTTCTCCGACATCCTATTCTACAGTGTTAAACATGTCCAAAACCTGCTTAGGGTTAGTTCGATGCTAGTTTTTATTTTATTGAAAAAATGATGAATAACTTTGCCACAAGGGCTAATATTAAATCTGGGCACTAGTGATCAGTGTAGGTTTGGGTGTCTGTACAAGAGCCAAGCAGGAGGACATTCATTGCAAGTGAGAAATAGCATTTGGATGAGAACTGAGTACTGATGTCTAGCCAGAATAGTGTGGGCAGATTCCCTAGAGCAGCAGGAGCGGATTTACAGTTCAGAGCCCTAGACAGCACACAGCATCATAATTATTAATAGTCTCTTTCTCTTGTTGGATTTTCTCATGTAATCAGTCTAAAGTTAATTATTTCCCAGTCCCTGAGTTGGGGAGATGGTGCCATTGTGGTAAAGTCTACTTCACTTGTAACACTAATACTCTGGGGACAGGGGTTCAAATTCTACCACAGGAGCTGATGGAATTTAAATCCAGTTACTCCAAATGCGACAATGTGATGTAGTTGACACTTGCATCCTCTGAAATGGCCGAGTAAACTCTTCAATTCGAGGGCAATTAGGGAGGAGTAACAAATCCATGGAAGAATGAAGAAATGCCAAACAAGAACCACCAGCAGAGGGAGATGTTTAACAGCATGTGAGTCCTTACATCTTCCCGAGAAATGATAATTAGAGAGCATTAAAGGGCTTTTGTCACTGCTGGCAAGTTTGATAATTTATCAAGTGATATTTTCAGTGATTGACTGGAGGATTCATTCAGTACTGTAATGTGACTTGGCAGTCCTTGAGCTTGACAGGAAGTGCTGATGTGGGGGCGGTTAAGTGCTACCCTGGCAGTGAATTGGAAGGAATAGTTTGTTGGATTTGTTCATCTTCACATCCTGAACTCATGTGTTTGCTATTTGTTATCCTGCCTGGCTGTTTTACCACAACCTTCTCATCTCCCAGGGAGAACAAAGACTTTCAAAGGGAAAGATAGAACGATAATTGATTCTTAGTTTTAGTGCACATGACATTTTGCATGAGATTCAGCTTTACTTGATAAGTGATACACCCAACCAGACACCATAATATATACTCTCATTACAAGCTCTGTAATTCTCTGCCTACTTCCTCCTCCTACTCATTCAATTAACTCCAAAGAAAACCTGTGTGTGCTTTCTTCTTGAGATGTTTTTGAATTACTTACTTTAAGCATATTTAAGTTGATAACTTCCTTGTTGTTAATTTTTTCATATTGTCCAAAACAATACTATATCTTTAGTACTATACATGAGCCTTCATGAATGAAGAACACATTCATAACCAGGCAAACAATATTTTTGATCTGGATTTTCATTTTCAACCCCAACTCAATTTTAACTAGGCTACAATTTGGCTTTGAATTGCCACAGAACTTCAGCGAGACCAAGTTTCAATTTGTTAAAATTGATTTCTACATGATATATACTCTGGTGTCAATTTGTTGGAGGTAAGGGTGAAGCATGCAATGAGGAACGAGGGGAACTTTGCAGCATTTTTATTGGTTGGATGTAGTTGATAGTATTTAGTCTTCAAAGCAACCCCACAGTGCTTTGAAATAAAAAATGAAAATGCTGCAAACATTCAGCATGTCTAATTGTATCTGCAGAGTTAATGTTTCATCAGAACTGGGAAAAGTTAGAAATGTAATCGGTTTTAAGTAGGTCATATGGGGGGTGTGGGGAGGTGAGTGAGAGGGGTGGCAAAAAAGGACAAAAGGCAAAGTGAGTGAGAGGGTGGAAGGCAGGAGATATTAAATGACAAAAGAGTTGATGAGGCCAAAGGGAGCAACAGTGGGACAAGTAAAGGAGCAGAAGCTGTGTCCTGGGGAGGTGTGAATGACAAAGTAATGAACAGCTGCTGTCTGAAAGCAAAAACAAGAGAAAACCAAAATTAACACCTAAACATGCAAAAAGAAGGAAACAAAATGGGGAGCAGAGATTATGGTCTAAATTTATTGAGCTCAGTGTTGAGTTCAGAAGTTCGTAACGGGCCTAATCAAAGGATGACATGGTGTTGGGTTATATTGAGTTACTTCAACAGTTTAAAGATTTTACTAAACATAAGAATTATCATTACATTTGTGAATTTTCATGATTGAGAGTTATTTACTGATTGCAATTTCAGGAACTGCTAATCAAGAAAAGGATGGAATTTTCAACAACAATTTGATTTGTACAGCACATTTAATGCAGAACAACCTCCCAGGATGCTTCACAGATCAGTCAGACAGAAGAATGATCACAAGCCAAAGAAAGAAATTGTAGAAGGATGACCACGTGCGGCAAGAAAGTGACAGTAGCACTGAGGTTCTTTACCCCTCAGTCATTTCAAAGGATAGCAGGAAACCTGTGTGGCATATCGCTAGCAGCCATCCATCATAGCATTTTGCAGGTGATGGATGTGGTGCATGTGAGTGCATCGGGGTATATTGACTTCCAGACTGATGGGGCAACACAGGACAAGAGGGCCATGGGCTTTGCCTACTTGGATGGATTTCCTCGGGGAAAGGACATCGTCGATTACATACATTTTGCTTTTACATTCCTGGCAGAGCTTTGATTCATTGGAAGGGATTCCACTTCCTCAACGATTGTATCAGCTGGGGTTAATTGGTACACACTTGCCTCTGAATTACAAGGTTTCAAGTTCAAATCCCACTTCAGGGCTTGAGCATAAAAGAATCAGGGCTGAAGGAGTATTGCAATGTTGGTGGTTCCATCTTTCAGATGAAATGCTAAACAAAGGTCCCATGTGGATGTAAAAGATTGTCTGGCAATACTTTGAAAAAGAGCAAAGGAGTTCTACTTGAAGGGGGATCATGTGGTGAAGAGGGGATTCACACAATGCCAGAGTCAGCGGAAGGGAATGTTCTGGGTGTTGAGGAAGTTAATGAGACAGAGAGGGACAAAGCCACAAAGAGGTTAAAACAGGACACTAACTTTAAATTGGTGTTTGGGGACTGTATGGAAATGTAGGTCAGCAAAAGAAGGAGTAATGGGTTATTGGGATTGGATGTAAGATAGAATGCAGGGAGCATTTAAAAACAGTTTCCTTTTGTTTGAGGTTATAGCAATCACTACCTTGTTGTCTCTCTTCTCTTCTTCATGCCAGTTCTTCATTCATTCCGTGGCCAATATTTATCCATCATTCAACATCACAAAAACAGATGATCTGATCACTATGACATTGCTGTTTGTGAGAGATTGCTGAGAAGAAATTAGCAGTCCCCTTTCCTACAACAGTGACTGCACTTCAAAAAGTACTTCATTAGCTGTCTAGCACTTCGATACCACTGGTAGTCTTGAAAAATGCGATATAAATACAAGTCTTTTTCCAATGTCTATTTGGGGTACGGCCACCAAAGCCTTTTCTGTTGGTAGGTGCAACATTTCCCTTACAGTTTTCATGAAGGCTTCAACTTGAGGCAATCGTTGGTCCCAACACTTGTTCATGTCAGTAAAGAGACTACAATGATGGCTGCTAGGTGACAAAAGGGCCACCATAGGGGAGGCCATGAGGAGAAAGATAGAAAACAGCAGCACCTAGCTTTAGAGAAGGAAGCAGAAATGGTGGAGCACCGTGATCCTGCATTGATGGCCTTTCAGAAGGTGAGGCATCAAATGATTGACCAAGATTGCAGTGACAGCTCATTCTAGGCAGTATTTGGTTCAACACCACTCCTTTCCCACAAGAAACGGACATATCCAAAATGTGTGTCATGCCGTTCTGTCTCCTGTTTCCCCACAATGCTTGGATGAAACATCGCCCCTGGCTACACAACTTCCCTGAACACCCACCTCTGCGTCGCACATCCACTTTATCATGCTGGTGCCTTAATGTCCTCAAAACGAAGGGATCACGCAATTGAGTGTTACCATGGACCACCTCATTACATTGAGCTATAATAAGTGAAAAGATCAATTACAAAAGTCAGCCAGGTGAACCCCAAAGTGAAACTACTGACATGGCACTGTCTGCATGAATCCATTGCTACAGTGTACTCCCCCCTTTGGCTAATGCAGAAGTGGAGGAAGGTTGCTTGCTTGTGTCCACAGATAGCCCTGGAATGAAATGCAGCTCCATGTTTCTGTTAGTAAAGCCACGGATACCGTGGGCGGGATTTTACAGCCTCACTTGGGCGAGATCATAAAATCCTGCCCAAGGCCAACGGAAATTTCCATTCTGGGATTCCGGGGTGGGCGAGATGGTAGGGTTTCGGTTCATGTACTTTTTTTAACAGCTTTCTGAACTTGATGACCTTATAGTCAAGCATTTGCTTGGTAAGAATTCTAATAACATGATAGAATTTCACAGTCAATGTGAATCTGAAGTTAGAGCTGTAAACTTGAATAAAGACAATTACAAGGATGTGAATGGAAAAATGGAATAAAATGTTAAGATGGTAAAGTGGCAGAAATCTAAGGAGAAATTTCATAAATCTCAACAAAGATATATTCCGTTGAAAAAGAAACAAAGGAAGTTAAGGATGGTATCAAATTGAAAGGAATGATGTGCAATTCTGCAAAGGTAATCCAGAAGATTGGGAACATTTTAGAAACCAGCAAAAAAAGAGGGAGAATCTGGAGTACGAGTCAAAACCAGCAAGAACTATCGCCCACATTCTTTCATTTTGAGGCTAAGTGCCCACGGCAGCGGAAAACAAAAGTTTTCACCCACCTGAAAGATGCCATTAAACTCGTTTCAAGCAACCTGGCGGCCAGCCCTGCTGTTCCAAGATTGGGCTGCCATTTTTAAAGGGTGCCCAAATCTCCATATTTGGAGACAGCGCCCCCCCCCCTCTTCCTCCCAACCCCCCGCCTACAAAAAATGAAACAGTACCCCCCCCCCACCTGAACAGGCGAATACCACCAACCTCTCAGAGAGGCATCCACCGCGCCCTGCCCCCACCACCACTCAAATCACAACCTGACCCAACCTGACACCTCCATCTCCGGCCCTACCTCAACTCCTCTCTCCACTCAGACACCCCCACTCAGGCCCGCTTCAGGCCACACACCTTGGGAGTGCCTAAGTGCACTGCCCACTGGCACCTTGGCACTGACATCCTTGCCAAGTACCTTGGGTTCCAAGGGGCGCCAAGGAAGAATTTCCAGTGGCCATTCTCCCTTCTGTTGCTGCCAGGCTACAGAGGAAGGGTCCCTCGGGGTCCTGGGGTTTGAATGGGCTCATGCTGGGAGCAAGAGTTTGACGTTGCCACTCTCCCCCGGGATGGGGGATATTGTGTCTGGACTATCCCTGGCAGATCTGATGATCACACCTGGCATGGTGATTTCATGATGTGGAGATGCCGGTGTTGGACTGGGGTAAACACAGTAAGAGTTTTAACAACACTAGGTTAAAGTCCAACAGGTTTATTTGGTAGCAAATACCATTAGCTTTTGGAGCGCTGCTCCTTCATCAGATGGAGTGGAAATCTGCTCCATCTGATGAAGGAACAGCACTCCGAAAGCTAATGGTATTTGCTACCAAATAAACCTGTTGGGCTTTAACCTAGTGTTGTTAAAACTCTTATGATGATTTCAGACAGCCCTGTGATCAACAGGCATTTCTGCCTGTCAGCTGTGAAAATTCTGAAGTGGCCTGGTCACTTTAACCTCCATGTCCCACAGTCAGCTGGCAGGATTTTAAATCATTGCAGCACTCCATTTTGCAGCAGAGATTTTCCTTTCTCCCTGTGAGAAGCTGCAGGTGTGAGCAGACCCCTTTGAAGTCCTCTAATAGAGAGCAGATGTCAATTTCACTGGGTAAGGGGGGAGGTGGTGTGCACAGCTTTGCACTCAGGCCCAATGTATGCACACAGTTTTGACTTGAAGTTGCTGAGGCTTCTGAGCAAGTTGAATTATATGAAATCCTTTCCATTCCAATGGCGCCCTTTGATCTCTAACAAATTTGACTTGCAGTATCTTGAAAAAGACTTCCCCAGGGCCTCCAGGCACCTCCATGCCCCTAACGTGGTCATCATGACTGTTTTTTGCTTTTCAAAACCAGTAATGATCCGTGCTGGTGTGATGTCACACCACAGTGGGGGAGAATACGTCGCTAGTGGGGAGCTGTTGTAAACCCTGCTGGAGTGAAACACACCTGGCAGGTGGGGAGAGGCTAGCAAGCCCAGAAACTTCACTCCCGGGCCTGTTAATTACATGTAAATCAACATTAGAATAATTTATCCAGCTCTATGCCAGTTTCTGGTGCGGTGCCAATAGTGCCAGAAATCCAGAGGCTGGAGACACGTGGAAGTCGTGGCACAGTGGGCTGGGTGAATTGCATCCCCCCCTCCCTCCTGCGCCCCACTCCCCCCACCCCTTTCCTGTTTGGTAGGACCTACATTATCCACTTCATTCTTCCAATGACCAAATGGTTCAGACTCCAAGAGCATCAAAGGTCATCATACCCCAACAATTTATACTGGCTTTCTGTCATTTCTCACAATGGCTACCAGGATTGTAGTTTTCCATCTGACTAGTTTTTTTTATTAGGTGCAACCTTCACCTTTAGGCAACCGTTCTCTGCCATCATGTGATATTCCAAAATGCCAGTTGGTGAAGGATAGTACTGGAGTCAATCTTGCAGTCTTGCAGAGTTAAACATTTCAAACCTACAGAAACCTGCAGAAAATTAGAAGGATGTAACAAAAGAATGGAAAGCTGAAATTAGGATGGGAGGAGAGTATTGGCCAACACCAACAGAACAGACAGCCACAGGAAACTAAGGGGAGGTGATGGCCTAGTGGTATTATCGCTAGACTATTAATCCAGAAACTCAGCTAATGTTCTGGGGACCTGGGTTCGAATTCCGCCACGGCAGATGGTGGAATTTGATTTCAATAAAAAATATCTGAAATTGAGAATCTACTGATGACCATGAAACCATTGTTGATTATTGGAAAAATCCATCTGGTTCACTAATGTCCTTTAGGGAAGGAAACCTGCCGTCCTTACCTGGTCTGGCTTTCATATGACTCCAGAGCCACAGTAATGTGGTTGACTCTCAACTGTCTTCTGAAATGGCCGAGCAAGCCATTCAGTTTCAAGGGCAACTAGGGATGGATGATAAATGCTGGCCAGCCAGCGATGTCCAAGTCCCATGAATGAATTTTTAAAAATTGCAGTGAAGGAACTTCCTTCCCTTGTGGGACTCTCACTACTTCCCAAAGGAAAGTAAAAACCGATTTATTTGGTCCTCTTCTGGTCCCGGATCCTCTTTCCACTGTCTTCACTGGTGGGAAAGCAAGGCTGCAGTTGGAATTGCAATAGTGGTCCATCAGTGTCTGTCTTTGCCACATGTTTGAAAGAAAAAGATAAAATTGAAGACAATAGATTTGGTGTAAGACCTCAGTGTATAAATGACACGGCCAATATAAATGTCCTGTCCACCCAGATTTCTGCTCAATGAGAACTGTTGAAATTGCCTCTTTAGATTCAGGAATATATATTTCCCTCACGGCACAGTGGTGCAATGGTTAGCACTGCTGCCTCACAGCTCCAGGGACCCAGGTTCAATTCCTGGCTTGGATCATTGTCTGTGCAGAGTCTGCACGTTCTCCCCATGTCAGTGTGGGTTTCCTCCGGGTGCTCTGGTTTCCTCCCACAGTTCAAAAGACATGCTGGTTAGGTGCATTGGCCATGCTAAATTCTCCCTCAGTGTACCCAAACAAGTGCCAGAGTGTGGCGACTAGAGGATTTTCACAGTAACTTAATTGCAGTGTTAATGTAAGCCTACTTGTGACCAATAAATAAACTTTAAACTTACAGCTGTTGGGTTATCAATGAAGAGACTTTTTCAGCAACTTTGTTTAGCTACCGGGATTTGTGTGAGAGACAGTCATGTTACTCAGTTACTGTATTACTTGTGACTCAAGGCTATCATCTACCACTTCAGTTATTATCCAGAAGATAAAGTACATTTGGCAGTCTTTTAACATTTTTCAGTCCAGATAAAACAGAACTCCCGTGAAAAGGAAAGAATTTTCCATTAAATATCTATCAGCTTTAGGCTTCATCCGAGAAAGATGTGGAAATAAATATATGTCAGCTATGATGTAATGGATAGTCTTGTAGGCAAATAAAAGAAATATGAAGTGATGCAAATGTAAGTTACTTTTTTATCGGTGCAAAATATTAATTTGTATTTTTAAAAATTTCTTTGAGTTATGGATACTCTTGAGTTTACTCCACTACGGGGAGGTCCAGGCCCACCCAAAATTGGACCTGTTAAAATTGTTTGGGCAAGATGCATACAGAGCGATAATAATAATGGATTCATGTTCTTTTTCAATTATAGAAAAGTAGTAAATCCAGTTATTAAGATGACCAAGTGAGTATGTTTCAGCATATCATACGGAGTATAATAGAGGTTACTCTGTTCTTGCTAATCAATTAAAGTTTATGACAAATTCATGCATGCTCACGAAATCAGTAGCGTGTTAGGGATGGAAATATTTATTTGTCCAATCTTAGTTAATTCAGCTCAAGGATCCCCATTTCAGCATTCCATTGCTTCTTAAAAAAGTCCAGAGATTCCACTTCAAGCACTCTACACAGGAATCTGCCCTATACATGATAAGAACATAGGACTTAGGAATAGGCTGTTCACCCTTAGAGTCTGATCCGCCACACAAGTGCTGGACAAAGACCATCTCCAACAAGAGAAAATTTAACCATCTCCCCTTGGCATTACCATCGCTGAATCCGCCACTATCAACATCTGGGGGTTACCATTGACCATAAACTGGACTAACCATATAAATACTGTGGCTATGAGAGTAGGCCAGAGGCTAGGAATTCTGCAGTGAGTAACTCACCTCCTGACTTCCCAAAGTTTGTCCACCATCTACAAGGTACAAGTCAAGAGTGTGATGATGTACTCGCCACTTGCTTGGACGAATGCAGCTGTTCCAAAGAAGAGTCATATTGGGTTTGAAATGTTAACTCTGTTTCTCTCGCAACAGATGATGCCAGACCTGCTGAGGTTTTCCACAACTTTCTGTTTTTATGTTACATTTGTTATTTTCCAATCTACTGCAATTCATCTAGAATCTGAGGAATTTTGGAAGATTATAACCAATGCCTCTTCTATCTCTGCAGCCACTTCTTTATGAGCCCAGGATGCAAGCCATTAGATCTGAGAGACTTGTCAGTCTTTAGGTCGAATGGTTTTCCCAGTATCTTTTTCCTGGTGATGATGATTGTTTTATGTTCCTCTCTCCCTTTCACCTCTTGATTTTCAAGTATCTTTAGAAAGTTTTCTAAGTCTTCTACAATAAAGGCAGACACAGAATACCATCCAATGTATCCTCCATTTCCTACGTTTCTATCATTAATCCCCAGACTTTAATTTAACTTTAGTACTCTTTCCTTATTAAATAACTGTAGCAACTCTTACTATATGTTTTTATTTAATTTCTAGCTGGCTTTCTCTCATACTCTAATTTCTCACTCATTATTATTTTAGTCTTTTTTTGCTCATTTCTAAAATCTGTCCAATCTTCTGACCCACCACTATCCTTTCCCAAAGTGTAAAATGTTTCTTTCAATTTGTTAGAATCCTTAATTTAATTGTTTAGCCATGGATAGTATATCCTTCTCAGAGGGCCTTTCTTTCTCTCCAGGATAAATCTTTTCTGAGTGTTATTAAATGTTGCCCTAAAAGTTTGCCAATGGCATCTCTACTGTCCTACCTTTGGGTTTAGTTTTTCAGCTCAGTGTAGCCAACTCTGTCTTCATATCATTATAATTACCTTTATTTGGGTTTAAAATAACAGTCTTTGACCCACATTTCTTACCTTCAAACTAACTACAAAGTGCTATCATGATCGCTGTCACCTAGATTCCTTTACTATGAGGTGATTAATTAATCCTGCCTCACTGCATATTCCATGTCTAGAATAGCCTGCTCCTTGGTTGGATCTAGAGTGCACTGCTCTAAGAAATTGTCCCGATTACATTCTATAAACCCATGGAATTAATGATCACTTTTTTTATACTGAAAGGTTTCCTTTTATCAGGCCTACACTTACCTATGTCCTCTTGCCCTGCACTTATTTATTAACTTAAAATTATATTCTAGGTTATATTTTTAGGAACATTTAAGCGGTTATTGGATAGGCACATGGAGCACACCAGGATGGTAGGGAGTGGGATAGCTTGATCTTGGTTTCAGATGAAGGTCGGCACAACATCGTGGGCCGAAGGGCCTGTTCTGTGCTGTACTGTTCTATGTTCTATAGGTTTACCTTTATTGTTTCCTTTACTTCTAGACTTCTTCAAGATGATATCTGACATTTTAGCCTTAATATTAACTCCTCCATGACAGGTAGGAAACAGTTGGCAGGGTAGAGAGCTGAAAAAACGGAGAAAATATCCCCAAGCTTTCAACAAGTGACCATTACTATTTTTGCATGGCAACTTTGGTGGTGTCGAGTGTCTTGTTGTGGAAAGACAGGATCCTGCATTAGAACATTTAAATTAGGCTCCTCCAGTTCCCCTGGGAACTGGATTTAAACTTTACAACT
Organism: Mustelus asterias; assembly: GCF_964213995.1. Taxonomy (NCBI): domain Eukaryota; kingdom Metazoa; phylum Chordata; class Chondrichthyes; order Carcharhiniformes; family Triakidae; genus Mustelus; species Mustelus asterias. Next base: position 82,119,283 of record NC_135805.1, read on the forward strand.
ACTATATAATTTCCCAGGGGCTGGGAAACCCAGCAGTATAAGGGATGTGGGAGCTACCAGACCAACCAGGTAAATGCCTTCTTCAGCACTCTTTGTGGGCTAGGAGGAGGTGGAGTGCTCCACTTCACCCTCCCAAGAAGTCCTGCTTGCTTTGTTTGTCAACTTCCCCAATGTCCCAATCATAATGGTGTGCCTCTCCACCCATCTAGTCACAGCCTACCCTATCCCATGTAAGCCTGAATGCCTCACTCTCCATGTCACAATTGTAGCTGACTTCCCCCCACCAACTCAAGCCAGTTAGCAGAGACAATTGTCGAAGAAGCCGAGCTATGACGTCTTGCTGCTGGTTTTCCCACTTGACAAACAGTCGGCCTGTCAGCTTAGTGACCTGCTGGGCAATAACAGAAGGAGAAAATTAGAATGAGGTCCTACCATTCAATTTTGGAAAAGCTCTGCACTGTTGTTCTTGCCAGGGTCCTTTCGGTCTCCTCCAAAACCCTCCCCATACCCTTAAAAATTTTATAACATTCATTCCAGATTTTAAAAGTCCATATAATACAGCCTTTCCTTATAACAGTCTTGTGACTATGCTTCCAAGACTTGAATGTTTCCACTGTGTCTCAGTGATCAGAGTTACACACAATCCTCAAGGTATAGTCTGACCAAAGTACCACATAATTTGGTCATGACCTTCTTTGACTTACATTCTTCCATTTTGGCTCTGTAGTTCAACATTCTATTTGCTCTGCTGTTTGCTGCTTAGCATTGGTTGGATACATTTTTTAATGTAAGGGGGTTGTCCTGTTCTGCTTCTTATCAAATGCAGCCTCTTGTTCAACAATAGGGATACTGTCTTGTTACAGAAAGACAAATGAAGAATGAGAATAAATATTTTGACATGGTGAAAAAATACTAGACACATGGACAGCTTGGCGCCTCACCCTACCATAGTCCTCAGAGGGTTAAGGTTTCAGACCACAACTCTGTATCTGCCAACATGCGGAAAGTGTTAGTGACTGGCAACTGCTTCTGAGCTCTCTTCAGCAATTCACACTTCATTCATTCAAATCCCAGAGTGCAGCAGAAAGCAGTTAATCAGATCAGCTGTTATATTCTTGCAACAAAGAAAAATCTGATTCTGTCATGGTAGTCGATTAGATTTCAGAATGTTTGGATTGTGTTCAGACCAGATTAATGTGGAGAATCTATATTCTTCTGACTCTTTCAGGACTGTGTTGCAGTCACAATTTTTTGCACCAAATTTAAAAAAATAGAAGATTAGCATTTTTTATCTGTTTAATCAGTAGTTCTGTGTGATTGAGGCAATGCAGCTAATAATACTTATCCTTAGTATTTGGTAAGCAATGCTGAAAGATATATAAAAACTCTGAAAGCTTGAGAAAAGGTTAGCTACCCACTTTGTATGTTTTCTTTGTACCTATTTTGACGTTAAAAACTAACAGCTTTAGTGGGAAACAGTTTAAACTTGTAAAACTTAAGACAGAGTTCCACAAAAGTAATTTTCTAACTGAGTAAAATTACACCATGCTGTCGGGAAAGGATCAGTTTTGGATGAAAATAAAATACAGTGAAATCTTTGTGAACTGTACAAATGTAATACTGAATTCTATCTTGGCTGCTTAGTAGCTACTGAACCCAGGTTATAAATATTCATACGTTCTGCCCTAAAAATAACTGTGGTGCGTGATTTGGACTATGTTATCCTTGTTTAACCCATCCTGAATCTGAATAGATGGTTCAGTTTGTAACCACTGCCAGAGAGTTTTTGATGCTGTTTTCCTGTCAAACATGTTGTTACTGTCGGAAAATCTCAGCAGGTCTGGCAGCATCTATAAGGAGAGAAAAGAGCTGACGTTTCGTGACGGATTACTCTTTGTCAAAGCCTTATCAAAGATTCATCTGGACTCGAAACGTCCAGATGATTAGGCACTGAAGAAGAGTACTGTCCTTATACATTAAACATAGGGTGGAATTTTCCAGCTGCGCTCGCCCCAAACTGGAAAATCCTGCTTGAGGCCAACGTACCTTCTCATGGTCCACACCACCACCAGCCACCACAGCCCCCCCCCCCCCCCCCCCCCCCCCCCCATACCCAGGATCTGAGTGCATGTCCGGGTACCCCATCCGGGCCAGTCGCTTTCTATGGGTTGACCTTCAAGAAAGCTGCTCTGATATCTACAATGGTGACCTCAGACACAGGTTCATCCAGGGCTCCCAGGGTGGAGGGCATGCTCTCGCTAACCTCTTGTTGAAAACGGATGTAGAATGCATTGAGCTCTTAAGAGAGGGGTGCGTTGGAGCCGGCCATTTTACATGCCTTCATCTTGTAGCCTGTTATGTCTTGAAGACCTTGCCATAGTCAGCGGGCATCAGTGTGGCTAGCCTGGGACTCTAGCTTGGTCCGGTACTGTCTTTTGGCACCTTTGATGGATCTCCTTAGATCGTATCTGGCTTTCTTGTATAGGTCAGGGTTGCCTGACTTGAACGCCTCAGACATGGACTTCAGCAAGCAGTGGATATCCCTGTTCATCCATGGTTTCCGGCTGGGAAACACATGGATTTGCTTCTTTGGTACACAGTCTTCTACACACTTACTGATGAAGTCAGTTACTGTAGTGGCGTACTCGTTCAGGCTGGTGGCAGAGTTTTAAAATACTGACCAATCCACTGACTCCAAGCAGGCCCGTAGGAGATCATCCGATTCCTCAGACCAACATTGCACGACTTTCTTTGATGGATTCTCCTCCCACTTCAGTTTTTGCTTGTAAGCCGGGAGCAGGAGCACAGCCTTATGGTCTGATTTGCCAAAGTGTGGGTGGGCAATAGAGTGGTAGGCATGCTTGATATTTGTGTAGCAGTGGTCTAGGATGTTGGGGCCTCTGGTGGAGCAGGAGACCTGTTGGCGGTAACTTGTTGGTAGTACACTCTTGAGCTTGGCCTGATTGAAGTCCCCGGCCATGGTGAACAAGGCCTCGGGATGTTTCGTCTCAAGGCTATTCGTAGTGGTGTATATTTCATCCAGTGCGATCTTCACGTCCACATGGGGTGGGATGTAAACTGCCATCAGGATAACGGAGGTGAACTCCTGCGGAAGGTATTAGGGGTGGCATTTTAGCGTCAGGTATTCTAGGTCTGGGGAGCAGAAAGTTTTGCTACCAAATATACCTGTTGAACTTTAACCTGGTGTTGTGAGACTTCTTACTGTGTTTACCCCCGTCCAACGCGGGCATCTCCACATCATGAGCAGAAAGTTGCCAGTGTTGCTACATCTAGGCACCAAGAGGTGTTGTTTAGGAATCAGACACCACCTCCCCTAGCCTTGCCTGAGGCCGCTGTATGGTCCATTCATTGGATTGAGTAGCCCTCTGGTTGTAGGGCACTGTCCGGTGAAGCAGGAGTGAGCCACGTCTCCATGAAACAGAGCACACAGCAGTCCCTCAGTTCTCTTTGGAAAGTGAGTCTGGCTATAAGTTTGTCTAACTAGTTTTCCAGAGACCGGACATTTGCAAGGAGTAAGCTGGGGAGGGAGGGCCTTGGGCCCACGTTGTTCCACTCTCACCTGCAGGCCTGCACGTTTTCCACGCTTCCTGGAGTGACTGCTTCTTTTCGAGCCTGGGAGACGGTGAGAATGGTTTGCGGTGTTAAGGGTATGGTTGTGTCCAATGAGGTTCTTCGCTCAGGTCGGTGTGTGGATGGAGGATTTGTTGCCTTGCTTGCAGTTCCTGTGTTGATAGATGGGTCTGGGTGGTCGGGTGTTCCAGGTCGCTGTCAGGCTGCGTTTTGGCTTTGCCGGTTGGTGGATATCCTATCAGGTAGCATCAACATAGATTTATGAAATCATGCTGGATGAATTTACTAGAGTTCCTTGAGGATGTAACAAGCAGGGTGGATAAAGAAGAACCAACAGGTGTAGTATATTTCAATCTCCAAGAGGCATTTAATAAGGTGGCACGCAAAATGTTAATACGGAAGATAAGAGCTTAACGTTTTGGGGGTGATAGATTAGCATGGATAGAGGACTGGTTATCTAACAGTGACCAGAGAGTCATTTTCAGGGTGGCAAACTGTAACTGGTGAATTCCAACGAAGCCTCAGCTATTTACAATCTATGGCCTGGATTTTAGGCATGTCATATGGAGAGTCAGCGGAAGCAGCTGAAATTTCTGCTTCGGGCCACAATCCAACAGCAATTTCAGCCCCCAGGAACTTTGCAGCGCCTGCAGCAACCACCTCCCCCCCCCCCCCCCCACCCCTTCCCCACCTCCCTGCACTCCACGGCTGCAGCTCAATGGAACTTACCTCCTCACTCCCCTCCACTACTGCTGCACCGGGCCCATACTTTTATAGACCAGCTTTAAATGATGCCAGTGTGATGTCACACCGGAGAGGGGGGATTGGTACAGGAGAAGGGAAAGTGCCGTGCTGAACTCCGTAATGATATGGTAAGCTATGTAAAAACATTTAAATGGACATCATGCCCTTTCTTGGCGTGATCCTGTTGGAAAAAAAGGCCTGGGAAGATCACAGAAGGCCGGACATTGGATACACTTCCGATTTTTGTGCTTCCTCGATTATTTCCTGTGCTGCTATGTTACTTGACCAGCACAGCGGGGCGGGAAAATCACACCAGACATGTCTACCGTATTTCCACATCATACTTCTAGGGTCATGGAAAGCCAAATTCCGAAACATTGTACACAACCAAAAAAGAATAGATGTCATAGTGTCATAGAGTCATACAGCACAGAAAAGGCTTTATGGCCCATCATGCCTGCACTGACAATAACTACCACTAAAGTTGCACTAATCCCATTTTCCCCATGTCCTCCTGATTGACTTTCTTATTGACCATGTATAATGATTAATGGTGGGTAGTACGATATCTGGAGTATGATTGATCCAATGTAAAACATTCTAATAATTTGTTGTCATGACCACAGAAGTAAAGAGGGATGGGTGTTATATATTTAAGTGGTTGTATGATTGCTTCAGGAACCAGTCTTATGATTTTATTATGATATTGGGGTGTTTTACAAGTGTTTTACTTTCATTTTCAGAGAACATCTCTTTCAATAAACCTGTGTTGTTACTTAGAATCTACATGTGCAAACCACATTTTTTCTTTTTGTTTAAAACCCCACAACCCCAAACATTGCTAAGACATTACAGAATCCATGCTGGCTTTCCTTAATTATCTTGCACTTGTTTAAGTGACTATTGATTTTATCACAGGCTATAGTTGCCAAAGGTTTCCCTACCACTTAAGTCAAACTGACTGGTGTGCACTCCTGGCTCCTCTCGTGCTTTTTTAAAACACCCCACTCCTCTCACGCTCTTTTTGAACTCTCAGCTCGTCTTGCTCTCTTTTTTCACTCCTGTTCCTCTCAGACTCTTTTTGCACTACTGGCTCCTCTCACACTTTTTTTTATTGTAAAAGCCTTAACAAATCACCAATCATTCAGCACCCTCTAGGTGTCATGCGTGCTATCCATATACAATGCAAAGTTAAAATAAAAGAAAATAAATTGTACTACATGAAACATTCACTGGCATAACTTCAGCAGGTAGGGGCATTATGCTGTCTCCCTAGGAAATTCTTATCTGGAATATTCCACCGTAAATGACAGATGAGTGTAAAAACGGGAGTTTCTGATCCGTTTTTTGGGTGACTCCAAATCTGCGATCTTATCTCAGTGCATAAAAAAAAAGCAAAAAAAGTTTCTCAACTGTAGGGGAGGGGGTGGGGCTTAAATCATCTGAACTCCATCTGAGAACATCAGAGTGCACAATTACGCATGCGCAGGTTCCTCGGCTCTAGGAGCAGAGAGACCTGTCACTCAACCTCTACTTCTCTCAGCCAGCCTCCACGGCCCAAAACAGGCCTAACCCCTAGCTACCATGGGGGTCCGTGCGCTGTCACAAACCCCCTGCGGCCTATCGCAAGCCCCGCCCGGCCAGACTGACTCCCAGACTCACCTAGACTGATCAATCCCCATGACACCCTCCCTCCCTTACCCGGACCAATCCGCCCCTTTCCTCCCACCAATCACCAATCTGCAGAGTGGCAGCGGAAACCCTCCCCTCTACCGATCACAGTGCAGAGTGCGCAGCGGGTCCCCCCGCCGCACCACCAAGTGGACTACACTGATCTGGCCCCAGCCCCAGTTGCCCCCCTCTAGCCCTGCCCCCTTTGCACTGCCCGTTGCCCAGTGGGCAGTGCCAGGGTGCCAGGTGGGTAGTGCCAAGGTGCCAGGCTGGCACTGACAGGGTGCCAGGCTGGCAGTGCCTGAAAGGGGCACCACCCCCTTGCCCCAATCTCCTGAGGAGCCTTAATAGCCTCCAGTTCAACTGGCAAGGCCATCATGTCTGGTCCCGTTGCTGGGGACCAGCTATGATTGAGACCACAGAGGCAAGTGAGCCCAGTCGATAATGTCGCGGGATTGCTAATTTCATTCAAATGATATTTAAATCTGATTTAAATAATTTATTCAGCCTCGCACCGGAAATGGGTAACCTTGCCGGATATCCGGTGCCGGTAAGGTCACAAGAGGCGAGAAATCAGGCACGAAACTGATTTCTCGGCTCTCGCACGATCTTCCGGCTCATTGTGCCCAAAGTTATGCAATCTATTGCCCATTTTTCTCATCAGGTTATAATGGATATTAGAAACGCCAGGGCAAAGGGGAATTTAAACTGCTTATCTTGCCCAGTCAAAGTGAACACAAAACAATATATTGTATTGGTCGTGGTGAGTTTTTTGAAAACTGCTATTTAAAACACATTCTTTTTGGCTAATCCCTGAGATTGCCAACAACTTCGTTGTTCTGATGTCTCCAGGAACTGAAGATTTATCTCTTGGATACTGGTCTAAACAAACTAAGGAAAAAAAATCATAGGGGTATTAAAAATGTGTGTTTTTCATTTTCTTTGAAAACTTGCACTCGTTAGTTACTAAAATATTGGAGAAGGGAAACTAAAGGCTGTTTGACTGGGCGGGGAGATTGGAAGGAAGGCACAAAGTCATGTCTCATGTCGCAATGAAGGTTGGAATTTTCTGACCTTGCCCATGGCTAGGATTCTCTGGTCCTACTGCTATGAGTGGAAATTTGGCTGAGCGCCAAATTCTCCATTCTCGCTGCCTGCAGTGGGGGCGGGGGGTGGCGTTAGACATCAAAGAATTCCAGTTGTAATCTCCAGAAATACACTCAATCTCAGCACAAAGTTGACAACCTTCAGCTTGGTGCTACCACGTCCCTCCCCTGAAAAATGGGGAGCCTAATTTTTAATTTAATTGCTTGAACAGTAAATTGGTGGAATCCATCGCACGCCCATCTTATAACCCACCACTGATTCCCACTAATTCTAGCGAAAATGAAAATTGGACAGGCTCTGTAAAGGGTAGTCAGTTGATCGACCAAGCAGAGAAGGTGAAAATTACCCCAGAGATTTCCAACGGAGACAGAAATCCTGGCTGGAGTCTGGCAGAGAAAAAAAAATCAAATTAGCTTGACCCTGGAAAATCAGCCAGGGTCAGGAGCACAGTCATGCCAAGTTTATGCCGGGATTCATTGGAGCGGAAAATCCTAGCTGAAATGTTTGCTACTCTATTGTGTACAGGTGATGATTGGCAATGTGTTCATAATCCATGTGAACAGCTAAACACACACAACTGTTGGACCTAATGGAATCTTCAAAATTCATTTAAAAAGACACAAAATATGTGAATAAAATGCTGATCAAGACGGGATACCCAAATGAACAAGAATGTCAGTTTTATCAGTTTTAGTGAAAAGAGAAGAACGCTGTTGCCACTTTTCATGGAGTTATATTGATGCAAGTCAATTATTCAGGAATTGGTTTGTGCTTCATAGCAAATAATTGACAGCTGTACAAAATCCTCATGGCATCAGAGAAATATATGTTTCACCTGTATCTAGAACAAGGCATTTTTTAAAATGTCTGCGTCAGAAGTTTACTTCGAAGCATACAGCCTTTTGCATTGACATTAACATGTAGCCAAATGTTGCTACTACGCCTTCCTTTGTAAGAAATTGAATTCAGGAAACCCAAGAGATTGAGCTTGTGAAGAAGATGAGATAAGAGAGCAGATTTGAACAAAGCTCTAACCAGCCTGTGTTTAAGAGTGCATTACAAGAATCCTGAATTTCCTTGGGATTGTGCACACCTTCACCAGTTCTACACTGTCAGTGCCTGTTTGGGGATAAACCTCCCAAGTCTCCTGTGTCCAAGGAGACATGATCTGGGGAAGGATAATTTGCTGAGTGAATAGTATGCCAGGTGCACTTGCTGGTAGGATTATACTCACGAAGGAGTTCCAAGCCTACGACATGTCCTGTACCTTTGACAATTTACCTAAAAGTATTTTTGTGCCACGACTTTTATTTTCTTCACACATTTGGCTCTAACATCCCTGGAGAGCAGCTTTCCAGTGCCAGAATGTGATGCCCTCCCCGGTGGCCTCCCTGAGATATGTGCGCAGTGGTATAAACACTCACCAGGTGTATTTAAATGGTGGTTCCTCCTCCCACAGTTCCTATTGAACTTCCTGTTGGATACATGCTGGCACTTATAGAGTCAGTAAGAAGTCTCACAACACCAGGTGATAGAGTCATACAGTACAGGAAACGATTCAGCCCATTGTGTCTGTGCCAGCTCCTTGAAAGACCTATCCATCTAGTCACACATCTTTGCTGTTTGCCCTATATTTTCTCTTTTTTGAGTGTATATAAACATAGAGCACAGAAGGAGCCCATTCACCCCATTGTTTCTGTGATGGTTGAAAAAGAACTCTTCAGTCTAATCTCATTTTCCAGCTCTTGGAAAAAAAATTCTCAAAGGACAGTGGAAGCAGAGTCTTTGGATGTTTTCAAGGCAGAGATAGATAGATTCTTGATAACCAAGGGGGTGAAAGGTTATTGGGGTTAGGCGGGACCTTACAGTTAAATCAGCTATGATCTTATCGAATGGTGCAGCAGGCTCAAAGGGTCAAGTGGCCTATTCCTATTCCTAACTCATATGTTTGTATGCAGTACTCAGATGTGGTTTAAATGGGTGTTTACACTGCTCTAGCATAACCTCCCTGCCCTCATACTCTGTGCCTCGGCCAATACAGGAATGCATCCCAAATGCTTTCTTAATTACCTTATCTACCTTCCAGAATCTGTTTGTCTACATATCTCAGAATCTTACAATTTATTGTGCATTCCCTTGCAATCTCTGGATTGGAGACCAATCATCTCAGTTCAAGGACAACATTACAGATGTTCTTCAGGGCAATATCCGAGTCTCAAAATTCGTTAGTTGCTTCATCAACGACCTTGCCTTCAAAAGGTCAGAAGTGGTTTCTCACTGATGACTGCACAGTATTCAATTCCATTTGTAATTCCTCAAATTACACATTCCTGAAATGAAACTGTGTGTCCGTGTGCAGCAATACCTGGACAGCTTTCAGTTTTGGACTGATAAGTGACTAAAGTGTCAGGCAGTGGCCATCTCCAACAAGAGAAAATCTCATCATCTTGTCTTGACAGTCAATGGCATTACCAGCAGCAAATCTCTCACCATTAACATCCTCGGTGTCACCATTGAGCAGGAACCTAACTAGGCCAGACACATACATAGGGGCTACCGGAGCAGGTTAGAAGATGGATATTTCGCGACGAAGGACTTCACAAAGCCTGTCCACCACATAAAAGGCACAAGTCAGGAGCGAGGAAATATTCTCCACTTTGTTGGATGAGTGCAATTTAATAAGTGTGAAGTGATGCGGTGAGGAAGAAACAACATGGAGACGCAATATTATATCTAGATAGTACTGTTCTGAGGCCGGTGCTAGAATCGAGACACCTAGGGGCACACATTCACAAATCATTGAACGTGGAACGACAAGTTGCTAGGGCAGTTCAGAAAACACATGGGGCACTTCGTTTTGAAAATAGGGGCACTGAATACAAAACAAAGAAGCCAACCTAACATTTACAAATCTTTGGTTAGTCTTCAGTTGGAAACTTACTTAAAATTCTGGACACATACTTTTTTATTCATTCTTGGAATGTGAGCATCACTGACAAGGTCAGCATTTATTGCTTATCCTTAATTGGCCTTGATAACGTGGCAGTGAGCTGCCTTCTGGAACAGCTGCAGTCCTTGTGGTGTAGGTACACCCACGGTTGTGTTAGGGAGGGAGTTCCAGTAGCTTTACCCAGTGACAGTGAAGGAACAGCAATATAGTTCCAAGTCAGGATGGTATATGGCTTGGAGGAGAACTTGTAGGTGGCTCCCATAGAACATAGAAAAGCTACAGCACAAATAGGCCCTTCGGCCCACAAGTTGCGCTGAACATGTCCCTACCTACTAGGCTTACCTATAACCCTCTATCTTACTAACTTCCATGAACTTATCCAAAAGTCTCTTAAAAGACCCCATCGAATCCGCCTCCACCACCACTACCGGCAGCCGATTCCACGCACCCACCACCCTCTGAGTGAAAAACTTACCCCTAACATCTCCTCATACTCCCCAGCACCCTAAACCTATGACTTCTTGTGGCAACCATTTCAGCCCTGGGTAAAAGCCTCTGAGAATCCACTCTATCAATACCTCTCAACATCTTATACACCTCTATCAGGTCACCTCTCATCCTTCGCTTCTCCAAGGAGAAAAGACCTAGCTCTCTCAACCTACCCCCATAAGGCATGTCACCTAATCCAGGCAACATCCACGCATCTGCTGCCCTCGTCCTTCTGGTTAGTAGAGGTCATGGGTTTGGAAGGCGCTGTCAAAGGAGGCTTAGCAAGTTGCTGCTCTGCATCCAAATGCAGAAAGGATATCAAAGATTCTGGAGAGAATACCGAGGGTATTAATCAATATGAAACTAGATATGAGGGACTTCAATTATTGGAGAGTTGGGAGAAGTTGGGATTTTTCTCCTTAAAACAGAAGAGGTTAAGGGGAGTTCTATTGGTGATATTTTGCTTGCATTGGGAGGGCCAACTGCCATGTGGAGAGAATGGCCGATTATTTTTGGAGGATGTCCTCCTTCATGGGAAATCCTTAGCCCAGGCAAGGGGGCACCGCTGGAACGACAACCTCTGCCCCACCCAGCTTTCCAGGGCCTGGCTTCACACTATCAGCTTGCCTCCTGGACTTGCTGGCTGTTCTGTCTGGAGACAATACACATCTCTTTAACCTGTGCTTAATGCTCCCTGCACTCACATTGTCTGTATCTTTAAGATCTGGTTGGTTGTAGGGATTCGCATTCTAATCAGTATTCTGTAACTTGATTTTGTGTCTCTGTGCCCTGTTTGAGAGCAGATATCCACTCCATCTGACGGAGGAGCAGCGCTCCAAAAGCTAATGGTATTTGCTACCAAATAAACCTGTTGGACTTTAACCTGGTGTTGTTAAAACTCTTACTGTGTTCACCAAAAGACTCACCTGTCTTTGAGGCATCTCTCCTTGGAGCTGCAGCTTCAACGATGGCCATCACTAGCTGATATTATGAATGGTGCAAGCTGCCAGCAGTTCTTGTGGGGGGCGGAGGGCAAGGCAATTTCTTCAATTGGATGGTTACCGTGGCAATAACCAAGGGCAAAAGCATCCCACTGCACACTGCAGTGAGGTCCTCGGTGGTGGGACTTCACTCTCTATGATTCTATTCATCTGTACTGTGGGTAAGTTGTGTTCTACTAAAATTAGTGCATGTGGCTATGCTGGTATTGTCATAGTCTTGCCGGTGCCTATTAGGAATTTTGTATTGAACAACCCTGCACCAAAACTGCAGTGCCTGATTGACTGAGCATTTCCCCAAATTCTCTGGTTTTGTATCAGATTAGTAAGATTATGGAATTAAGAGCGATGATTCCATAATCCTGCACTGGAAGCCAAGAGCCATTCATGGGAGCAGTGGATGTTAGAATTGAACCTGCTATTGTTGTAATCCTATCCCTGCCCAATGTTCCCTACGCCCATGCCCGACCTGCTGGAAAAACAGTCACCCCTCATATGCCAGCCAGCCCTGGAACCTGCCTCCATTTTAACAAAGGTTATAGAAAATATGAATAGTGCACTAACTCCTGAAATACTTAACTCTTGTACAATGGTCCACTAGGTGACTTGGACACATAAATCTGAATATCATTTCGAGAAGATTTATTCACTGACAACCAGAGGTAAACAATACACAAGAACCAGGGCAAACCTGAATTCCACAGCTGCATATCCTTTGCAGTATCTTAAAATGATCAAAGAACATAGATGCAGACTTAATAGAAAATGCCATTTTATTGAGAATGAAATTCAAACTTAAATCAATGTTACAATCATGACAATATGTCAGACAAGGAATTTTGCGGTTCGGTGACACAAAAACCATTACCTTAGCATTGTTCCCTTTTAAGACATAGCAAAGTGATTCATAATCAATGATGGCAATGGCTTGGAAACACAATGCATTTGTACAGTATATTCAGTGCAAAGCAATTATTCAATAACAGCAATAAAAAGCTTGTATTTATACAAAAAGTAAAAAAAACAGAGTAAAAAGGCAGAACTGTAAGTATACCTTTGAAATCAAAACTGCAGAATGTTGTCTGTTTTACATACACAAAAATATGAACAGATTAAAATGTATGCTCTTTTCATGGAGCTCAACTATCTATGTGGTAATTACATCAGAAAGCTAGGATTTCCATTTCATGCCTACAATCACAAACTAGAAGAATACAAAATATGAACTGTATCATAAACTGCTGAAATTATGATAAAAGAAGCCTTTTTAATGTCTGTAAAGAGAATTCAGGGTTGAAGATAATTGGGTGTACCAAATCAGAGATGGATGAGGCTTGCCTAGGTCCTATTCAATGTTTCGAGTTGAAACTGTCACTTTTGCCTTTCAATCTATTTAATAAATAATAGGATAAAGTGTTGCTTTCCACTACAATTTTGAGAATATTGCTTTCATAATGCTAAACAATCATGTGCATGTTTCAACGTGGCAGTCACTGGGAGCAAATACAAATATTTTGTTCTTTGTAATAAATGGTTAATAAGCAAAGCTTATTTTGCCACCAGTACCGGCCAGTTACATTAGCAGAGTGACTGTTGATTAGAAAAACTTCAAAGTTTTCTGAATTCTGCTTGACACAATTGTGCTCATCAATTATTAATACGAGTTGCTAGGTTCGGCAAATACTTTGATCTATCACGAGAATCAGTGCTTCTGCTCTCTTAGCAAGAATCCCATTACCCAAGGTCTAGAGGAAAGCAGATTAATCCTTTCACCAAAACACAAAACTAGAGGTAGCTTTACCCTGTGGTTCTGATTTGCACTGCTTCGTTTTTTGTTTGTTTTGTGTCTGATGGTATTTCACACCTGCAGTACTCCAGTAATTGACATCTTCTCATCACAGGATGTCGCATAGAATGATGAAATGATTCTCAATAGTTTAGCAGAAAAAAGAAAATGGAGAGACAACAACTCCAGTATTCAGTGCTATCCCAAGAACTTCTGCAGAATCACATCTCATCGGTGAAGGAATTTATTATTTGGCGAACAGAATGAGACTCATATCTAAATGCAACATTTCAAACATGAGTGTATAATATTGTTTGTGATTGCACAATGCAATTGGAGTGATTTGAAGCTGAATTCCTTTTTTTTGCTCATATATAATACCTCAGATTATCTACTATCACGATATAAACAAATAAAATTCTTGGTGTACTGTAAAGTCTATTAAAGCACATCTCCATTAGTAACAAATTTATCGGCAAACCATCGGAGGCATCACATAACTGCAGCATAAATGATAGTTTGAGTTAACAGTCAGTACCATAGAAAATAACTTTATCCAAAACCCCAAAAGATGTTCACATCTGCAGTAAAAAATCTGTTCCCAATGGAAAAGCGATGAACACATTTTGTTTGATGTCCAAAATGTATGGCGATTATTAAAACCTTTGCTGTAGGGAATTAACCTGGTGGATGCTGGATCTTTCTGGATGTGATACAAAATGTTTTTGACTGTACAAAATCTTAAATTTGGTTCCAAAATCGCTGCCTGCAGCTCTACAAATATCACATCCTAACAAAGAATGTTCTTTTTAAAAATCACTTTATATAAAAAAAATCATATTTAAATCTTTGAAAGGCCATCTTAAGCAATAAAAATTACATTAAACAAATAGAGTACCTCTTATTAAATAGGTAACAGCCTGCACTGGCAGTAAGATTTGATTAGTTCAACCTTGAGTTGTGTAACCTGACACCTGCTTTTCAAGTGCTGCTGAAAACTCCTGAACTCATTACCTGTACAGATATATAAACGTAGACTGGTGGTTGGCTTCAAGCTACCACTTGGAATAAATAATATCAATAAAGTTGTCCAGCTTTAATGTAAATCGGCCATATTGAACCTTGGGTCCACAAAAGCATGCTTCACACAAGAAACTTTGCAGTTTAAAAAAAAAGAATTATATCTAAATATTGAAAAATATTTGACTTTATTTAATACATAAAATAGTAATGTCTAAGTTTCATAATGGAACAAAGCATTTGAAATTTAAGGAAGCATTAGGATAAGTGAATATTGCATTAACGTACCTCTCATCTATTTTGTGCTTTTTAAGTTATAAAAACGGAATACACATTTCCAAATGTAACCTAAGCTAATTATTTGATTTATCGGTATTTCAAGACTAATATCTCAAGGACCTGGGTTACTTCTATACATAGTGCGTTCTCTATTAATGTACATGTAGAAATGTACTGTTAAATGTACATCTACACTTGTGTTAATAAGGAATGAAGGCCTTTATAAGACTCAGTTTGATTTGAGAATAAAGAAAAAAGAACTTAGATTAATTTAGCACTTTTCATTGTTTAAATTGATTGAAAGGAAATAGTGACCATAACAGCATGTCATTTAGTCGGCAGCAATAAACAAAAGGATTTGGGTCAGGATTCTCCCAAAAGAATTTGCTTCCAATTTCCTTCACGGCTTTTGAATTTTGATCTCTTTTTAGAAAAGGATTTGAGCAGCAGTAATAAAATGACACAAGTCAGATGCCATTTTGTGCTCTCAACTTCACTACTTTTGTAGATCCACCTGATCCTAATCATTAGTATGTAGATTAATAACCACAAATACCAGAAAATTTGAGTTATTATGGGGCAAATCGCAGGGGAGGGTTTTCATCCTTATATTGATAAACAGTTATATAGGAATATGACTGGGTAATGTACTGTTGGGCAGCAATGTACCCATCCCTTTATTTATCAAAGCTCTGCATCTGTCAGTGACATAATGATGTTTCTTTGATTTGATATCTTTAAGAAGGCCAATTTGTCAAGTAAAACACTTCTGATTCATACCTCAAAGAAATCTAGATTTTTCAAAATGTGACTATTTAATATACAGGTTTTATTTTTAAAAAGTATGTTTTCAGAGAACTTGTAAATTAGACTGAATGATTTAAAGGCAGGTCTTCCACAGCCACTGACATGAGCTACCAAGAATACTCTATTTCCATTATGTTACTATTCTTATGCATGCACAAATATTTAGTGATTAAACCATCCTGGGATTCTAAATATTTCAGGGAAAATCTCATGTACTTAAAGTAACCCATTTGAGTATATCATGACAATATTAATAACTTCCACCTTTTTCAAGTATGCAGACAACAATAGATACTAAATTGTAATGATGCTACAGTAGACATTACTATTTTAAGGTTGCTATGTCACCATGAAGGAGGCATACAATTAATGAGTAAACAATATTCAATAGAAACATTAATGACACTGAAGTAAAGTGAGATTTCTTCAAGCCAGATGACATTTACCTCGTTTGAGACTGGAAAGCAATTTTCTTTGAAACATACACAAAAGCATTTAAAGAATGCAAAAACAGACAGTCCTTTTGAAATCTGCAGTAAACATTCAATTAACAGGAATTCTCAGATAAACGGCACTTAGAAAACAACTTTTTTTCTATTTACACTCGATGGGGATCTCTCAAGAAATTGATAAAGAAAAATTCTGCCCCTCTATGCATAGTTACAACTGAGTGCATACATGTTTCTGATACCACTATTCTAACAGTGAACCGTTTTTCCCATAGACAATTTATAAAAAAAAATAAAGTGGATAACTATTTCTTGTAGGACTTTTCATCTTCTTAAGCTTAGAGTCCTCTTATTCTTCTTGTTTTTAGCCACTTTTTCTTGCTACTTTCAATGTTGTTCTAATAATGCGTTTATAAATTACTGCAATTTTCACACTGTCAGTTCTGGGAAGGCCCATCTTTCTATAACAAAACAGTTTTGCTGAATAGCTAGAAGTTCTTCATATATTTGGACAAGATAACAAGTTCACTCAAGAACTTATAAAAAAGCAATGTGATGTGCATATCTTGATCAGTACAGAAATGTCTTCAAATACTGTACCAGTTCTTTCACTCAACAGTCTTAATATGATAAGATTTTCTTCCAGTTAAAAACTGTATAATAGGCACTATTTAAACGTTGACTTCCTTTGCAAGCTGTTGTTATAAGGAATCACAGAGTTAGTATGGTCTCCAGACAGACTCATCAATCCTCCCAGTGGAAGTCAACACAGTGGGAGAATTGCTGTGGCTACCATCAGCATCTACACCATCATTTTGGTTTGGCAGGTTTGGATTAAGGAGTGTACTGCCAGTTGATGCACTGGTGCAAGGTGGCAGCATTCTGGAGGGGGAGCGTTCTCCCCCTGCCACCATGGAGAATTGGTAAGATCCAGAAGAGGTGCCATAATAGAGATAGGGTGCACTACTGGTCTGGAAAGGTCCACTTTGGTTTGGGGATGAGCCAGGATAGGGCGGTGGTAGGTAGGTATGGTAGTGTGTAGCTGCAGACATACCCAAAGACATGCCAGTTGTAACTGGAGTTGGTGTGTAGGTGAAGGCAGCTGGATAGTGCATTCGGGGATTAGGAAAACGGCTCTCTGTGAGGGAGGAAAGCCCAAACTGTCGTGGGTCTGAGAAGGGACCAAGGTCTGTAGCACCTACAAAAGAAAAAAGTGAAAAACATATAATAACTTGCAAATCTTTCAAAGAAGCATTCATAAATCATCATTATATGGTTAGACATTAAGTTAGATTGTAATTTGCATCTAAACATCACGTGCTGTAAAATAATATGATTATTTAAAAGACAACCAAAAGGGGCCAGTCAATCAGAAGGTGACAGCTCTCCTGTACTCAGTAACTCCATTTTGGAGGTGGTGGCGACAGTACTACTTTCACCCAGGGCCCCAGATCAAGGAGGGACCTAGGCACAGGTGAGTGATGGTGGAAAGGGAGTCATAGGCTGGGGGAAAATTGATTGTTAGCTTCCCCACCATTTCTGGAACCAATGTTGATCTATAAAAGTAGGTACCCACACAAAAAGTAAATTACTGGGGCCATTGACACCAACAGAAAATTAAGCATTACTTTAATATTGTCACACAAATAGCTGGCAGATTTAGAACGTTGGCCAATAATGAGACTGAAATTCTTGAGCAGTAATATGAGACCCAAAGGGAATACGGTTGAATAAATTCCAAGAGCATTCACGAATGCTCTTTATGTAATTCTGAGACCTTTCATAACAAAAAATATATATTCTTTTTTAAACAGAACCAGCCTCCTCTGCTTTATGTTGTACCCTGTCAGAAATGACTCCAACATGCCAATCTGAACTTTCCATTTTAGTTTTTTTGTCTACTTTACATCGATTTCAGCCCTTATTTTGTAAATTATTCTAAGTACTCAGAGATCACGGATTTGTTGATTCTGAATCCATGAAATGACATAAAAAATCTCAAAGAAAAATTCTGTTGTGCTATTTGAGGAGCCATCGTGAAAAATCTGATACAATGAGCAACATATAGAGAGAACTCTGTGTGTATATTCCATTTGAGCAGGAGCTATAAATAACATGCATTAAGTATCAATTTATCAAAAGATTTTCTAATGAGAGCTTCCTGTACTGTAGCTGTAGGCTAACAAAATAAGTACAAAGCTCGTTGTGTATGTGGTCCCCACAGTTCTAGTTAAACAGAAGTTAGGTAAACATCTTAGAACTATTTTCAACTATATTTTTCCTGGAGGGAGTACAGTTGTTTTTATACTGTAATTAATATATATGATTTGTTGAAACACATTCCTGAACTAACTTTAAAGGAAGTCTGCACATAAAACTGAATGGAATGCATTATTACTTATTAGTTTGTGCCCAAACAAAAGCAGATATCTTAGGTAAGGAATGCAATCCTTTCTGCAGTATGTCTGGTATGCCCACTCTCAGCATTCTTTTACTTAGGGGGTATGGGGTGTGGCCAGTTATGCTCAGCGACTTCCCTCCTACATCCTGTCTCTGTAGCCCAACAAATGCCAGGAGTAGGTGCCAGCAGTTCTAACTTATGTGTAATGAAATAAGTCATACAAGCAACTGAAATGAACTTTTAACGTCATATACGGTTTGGTGCAGGAGGGGTATGTGTTGGGGAAGGGTGGGTGGTTTGTGGGGATTGGGCTGGGGAACTATTTTAACAACTGAGGACACCCCACTGCTCCCCCTCCCCCAGTCACAATCTATCCTAATCTTCCCAAGACTTTTAACACAAGTTTTTTCTTCATGTGCTTTGCAACAAAGGACACTAAAGAAGGCAAAACAGTGAATAGTTTATTTTTGTTTATTGGATTGCTGTCTATAATTGCATACACTATGGCAAAGTTTTTGTTGCTGTCTTTGATCGCAGGATTTTGGTCAAGGAGATGATATGACTGGAGGTCGCAGGTGAATGGGAAGGTGTGGAATAGTGGAGCAATGGTAATGAAGGGACGCACTTACAGCCAACCCATCTGGAGGGAAAGGGTCTCGGATGTCTCCTCCCTGCCTATTCCCGCTTCTCCCTCAATGCTGAACTTCCCCTCTCCACAGCCTCTGCTCTATCTGCCCTGTCATGTTGTAAACCAAGAGGTACTACAACTAGAGCCTCCATGCCTGTTGCAGCCTTTGCACGGACAGGTCATCCAATCCTCTGCCCTCCCTGTGAAGATGTATCTATACAACCTGCCAAATCCAGCAACTGACCACAACATCTCCAGAAACAACTCCATGGTACTTTCATAAACTTTGACATTGCAGAGGTTAGTCTAAATCACCTTGCCTGCCAGTTGGATGTCTGGATAGCAAAAGGTGCTTGTGCATGTTCCCACTTGCATGTACTTTTGTGAGTAAAAAAGCACATGCATTTAGTGAATCTGCACAGTCTAAGGTCCAAGAACATGTGGCAAATCAACAGGTTGGCCAGTTGCTATGCTTCTGGTGCATGCACAGCACTCTCAAGCTGACGCCATTCCCAGCATCAGGCACTGTGTGAGGCATGCCAGAGGTGGCCAGAAGCACTAAATGTACCATTCCGAGGGCCTCCAGCTTCCATAGCTCAGCCTTCAGCAGCGCTTACAGAGTTGAATTTCTAGCCCTTAATGTTTAGCAAACCATCACGTTATTACCTCATTCAATCTTTTACACCCCATAATTCTAGGTATGCCAAAACTACCAGCACTGCGAATCAATTCTGGCCTGGCTGTTTCTGTCACAAGATTTTACTGCTAATAGGACAATCTCCTCTTTATCCAAGGTACAAAGACATAAGCTACTTTGCAGGGATACCCACTCCTTTTAAAAATGCATTACAGCTCTAAAGTATTTGTCATTGTTCACATGTACAAGTGAATGTGATTTAGTCTGCCACTTGTCCAATTATCCTGTCTTGCAGTTTTACTATGCTTTTGTAGTTGTGTGTTTTGAATATGCTCCATTTTGCTCTGGTTTCCTATTTAATTTTGTTTTTACAATTCAAGTTACAATTGCATGGATTAACGCTCCCTCCCAAATTTAACCCTTTCTTTTAGACCTCTTCTTTTGAATGCATTCATGCAGAGGTGGAGTTTCACGTGGAAGGAGAGAAGGGGAAATAGTACCAGAGCACCAGCATCCCCACATGTCCAGTCTTTCCACGTAAAGTTAGAGTGGCCCCGATTTCCACAGCCTCTGCCTGGCAGGAATGGGGCTGCACTAGGCCTAAAAAAGCAGTGTGCCTCCTACCACCCTCTCCCTCCTCCTGGTATGGCTGCCACCATTCTTGACCGCCAGTGGAACTGACTGGCCAAAGGGCCACCTGGTTGAGTTGGAAGGCTGCTTTTCCCATGCAAAAAGGTTCCTGCTGGTTGTCGAATTAAAATGCGATGTTGAGATACAGACAGAGTAAGAGTTTTAACAACACCAGGTTAAAGTCCAACAGGTTTATTTGGTAGCAAATGCCATTAGCTTTCAGAGCGCTGCTCCTTCGTCAGATGGAGTGGAAATCTGCTCTCAAACAGGGCATACAGAGATATAAAATCAAGTTACAGAATACTGATTAGAATGCGAATCTCTACAGCCAACCAGATCTTAAAGATACAGACAATGTGAGTGGATGTAATGCTCCCTCCACTCACATTGTCTGTACCTTTAAGACCTGGTTGGCTGTAGAGATTCGCATTCTAATCAGTATTATGTAACTTGATTTTGTGTCTCTGTATGCCCTGTTTGAGAGCAGATATCCACTCCATCTGACGAAGGAGCAGTGCTCCGAAAGCTAATGGCATTTGCGACCAAATAAACCTGTTGGACTTTAATCCGGTGTTGTTAAAACTCTTACTGTGTTTACCCCAGTCCAACGCCGGCACCTCCACATCATGAGATACAGATATACAGACCATGACCAAAATTTTACTTTGCTTGGCGGGTGCACACCCAACCCAGAAAATGTGTAAAATGGCACGAGAAGAGGTCGGGCATGTGTCCCAACGTCATCACCACCTCACACGATATTTTGGTCAGTGGGCGAGATCAGAAATGCGCCCACTGACAATCAAGAATCATAGAATCATAGAAACCCTACAGTGCAGAAGGAGGCCATTCGGCCCATCGAGTCTGCACCGACCGCAATCCCACCCAGGCCCTACCCCCACATATTTACCCGCTAATCCCTCTAACCTACGCATCTCAGGGGCAATTTTAACCTGGCCAATCAACCTAACCCGCACATCTTTGGACTGTGGGAGGAAACCGGAGCACCCGGAGGAAACCCACGCAAACACGAGGAGAATGTGCAAACTCCACACAGACAGTGACCCAAGCCGGGAATCGAACTCGGGACCCTGGAGCTGTGAAGCAGCAGTGCTAACCACTGTGCTACCGTGCCGCCCACTAACCACTGTGCTACCGTGCCGCCCACTAACCACTGTGCTACCGTGCCGCCCACTAACCACTGTGCTACCGTGCCGCCCACTAACCACTGTGCTACCGTGCCGCCCACTAACCACTGTGCTACCGTGCCGCCCACTAACCACTGTGCTACCGTGCCGCCCACTATAAATGAATTAAACAGCAATTCACTGAGATTTTATGTTGCCCACCTGCCTTTACATTTGGCGGGCAGGCTGATTGGCAAGGCGACCTTTACGTTTTAACTACAACCTCAATCTAGGCTGGACAAAAGCCATGGCTCAAATAAAGCGGCAGCCCACAAGCTCCCTTTTCTCAGCACCCACACTCCTCCCTCTCACCCACTGCGCTCAGCCTTTCACAGAGCACATTTCACACTAAATGGGTATGAATTGGCCATCCAGCATAATATCACGTCAACAATGTGATCTCGGGTGGGAGAATGTTTCACATCTGCACCCGCCTTCGCCGACTTCAGGCGTACCCAGAACATAAAATTCACGTCCATGTATAATTAGCATTAGAGTCTGAGCAGTCTAATTAGTAATCCTTACAGGAACTGCTGCAGGCTGTTCCTAAAGTAGGTAAATACAAGTTTATGTATGATTTATATAGGTCCAGGAGAAGTATGAAGAATTCCTCCTGGCTGCATGAATAGTTTTGGCACTATTACTGGCAGTCCTATCAATTCTTTTCCTTACAATACAGAATTTCCTGTTTGGCTCATGGAGTAGCCATCAGAATTCCCATTCTGACCAGCCTTTACCCCATTGGCAAACTTCCAGACATCAAGTGGTTTGGGCCTCACCAAAGGGTTGGCACACTACCCAACTGAGGTATGCTCAAAGTCAAAATCAACCCCAGTATGTAGGCTATTCTCCAGCAGCGCCACCACAGCTAAGGCCAATTCTGTCCTCATGAATGTGTATACGTAGTGATCAGAAGCAGGGACATCTACTGAATTTAAAACTCTGTTTCCTGTGTCTTTGCACAAAGTCTCGTTCACCTATCGCCCCTATGTTTGCTGGCCTATATGCTCTGGTTAAGCAATGTTCATTGGCCTACATTGACTCCAGGTCTAGCAAAGCCTGAACAGCCTCACACCTCCCCATCTCTCACAACTCCCTATCTCCTCATGCTCAGCATCTCTCCAAGATCCCTGACCTCAACCAAATCTAGCCTCTTGAGCATCCCCAATTTTAATAGCTCTACTGACAGCCACGACTTCAGCTGCCTCAGCCCCAAGCTCTGAAACTTTCTCCTTAAACTTCTCTGCCTCTCTCTCCTGTTTTAAGATGTTTCTTAAAACCTATCTCTTTGGCCAAGATTTTGGTCACCTTTCTCAACATCCTTATGTGGCTCAGTATAAAATTCTGTTTGATAAAACTCCTGTGAAGTGCTTTGCGATGTTATACTTATACTTGGCATGATGTTATAAAGATGCAAGTTGTTGTTGTTCTGCCTGAAAAGCAGCTGACTTCACACATCAGGAGTCAAACCTGAGAACTTCCTGATCTGTTTGGCTCATTTTCAACCCACAGGGTGCAATTATCATCCACTGAGTTGCCATGATGTTTGTGTACTAAGAAATGCTTTTATCAGGTAATTTGTAGAATTATTACATTAAACTATAATGTGACGGGCTTCAACAGAGATACCATAATAAAACTCTTGCAGTAATTTGAAAATGAGCTGTTCAAAATCTAAAAGAAAAAAATGGTGTGTGTTTAAGAAGCCCACACAAGTTGTGGCACAGCCTCACATGACCAGTATATCGCTCCCCAGGACCTATTGCCCAGATCTGTTCCTGAAATGCTTCCAGTGAGTGCGTGCGTAGGGACCCCTTCAGAGAGAATAGAATGAATCGGAAAGACATATGGAAACGCTTTCATTGAACTGTTTCCATGAAATTTTTAATGAGCCAAAGCCCTTAGATGTGGTTCAATGCCTTAAATTAGCAAAATAAGAAAGTACAAATCCTCTTTCCCTTTCAATCCATACTCTGCTTTAAAAAAAATTAAAAACCACTAATTGCTTGTGGTTCAACAACAGAAAGACATTAAAACAGGACCTTCCTCCTAAAAATAGCAGCAATTCTCTTCAAATTCCTATTCAGAATCAATAGTCTTTCTCCCAGTCAGATTGTCTCCTTGAGGCACATAATGCAATTTTTCATGTTGAAACAGGTGGGAGGGTTCAAAACTTAACTAGACGAATGGTCAATTAAAATTGCTGCTATTGATGATTCATTTTGCCAGAACCTGAAGTGAAAGGCCTTGCGGACATGACCAACTATTATATTTTGGCTTACAGCAGTAGAATTAAAAATAATCAGGATTCAGTCACTGCTCACTGAAGCTGGGCATTCAAATTTCGTTGCATTTATATTTTGGAATAAGACAACAAGTTTAACAGATGAATTAAAAACAGGTGGAGGTGTCCTGTTAAATAGCAAGTAAGCTGCTTGAACTTGTCATAAATTCCCACCCTCTGTTTTTAGACATTACTCAGTATGACATTCCAACTTGCCAAAGGGTCTGAGGAGGACAAGACAGTCTGTCTGCAGCTCATTTCCTTTTTTTGGCCAATTTGTAGTGTAAAATTCACACAGGAAGATGTAAAGAAATCTACTTTCCACTTATCTAATTTGTTGGTTATGCAGCCAATACATAGAAGGCAGAGGAGATCAATTACAAGAAGGAATGAAATACGTCCCCTGTCCGCTTCAACGTAACTAATTATATTATAAAAATCTCATATTTGCTTCTAGAAAAGGCAATGTAAAATTGCAGCTAAATTTCCACGAGTTCCATGAAAAACACTAGCTAATTTTACAGTGTTGTCCTTCTTGATTACTACAAATATTTTGAAGTCCCAAAGTCAGAATGTGGCCATATGTGGAAAAGAGAATGTGCTGATTTAGTTTCCTTATTACTTTATATTGTTAGTTGGAGGCACTCCCTTCTGAACACAAAGTATACCCTTTAGCTTTCTTCTGTCCTATACAGCAAGGGCAATCAATTGTAAAGTACATGTCATGAAGGGAAGTTGAGAGACTACACTACACAGAGATAGGTCATACCAGCTCACATTCTAAAACTATTAATAATCATTATAAATCATTAATTCACTTGAAGGCGGACTTTTTGAGAGACAACTGGTTAAATATTTATTATAATAATATGTAAACTTAGGACTTTTGGAAAATAATCATTCTGCTCGAATTGTTCTAGTTAACAACTGTGCAGAGGATTTCTGCCCCTTTGTCTACGTATTGAAAGTTTTTGATTTCTTTGCTGTAGCTAAACTCTGACAACTGGTAGCTGACATATGTTCCCCTTTCAGAAACAGTCAAATCTATTTGTAGTCTTCTGTTCCCTTGAATGAAGTGGTCAGCAGAGGTGTTGAGATTGAGACTAAAGGGCCCAATTTATGAATGTGTCCTTTGGAAGGCTCCTCAACAGCAGCATGCATTTGTAAAAGTCACCATTTTCCTTCCTGGCTTCATGGTAGTGCTGAACATTGGAGCACTATCATTCAACCCACTTTAATGGAAGGTTTAATCCTCCGATTTGCTAAGTTCCTGATTTGAGCTATGCTGGCCCTGAAGTTTTTGATCAGTAATGACAATATCTTCCAGCCTAGTCTGTACCTCAGTCCTTCCAACAGGCTACCAAATGGCAGAGGACTAGGAGCAAAAGGATCATCCACCAACCTGTCATTAGAGGTACAAATCGAGTGGACCATTTTAGTTGGCAAATACAAATCTACTCTGATTGATTGAGGCATTGCCCATGCATTCCCCACGGCAACATCTTGACCAATCATAGTCGACTTACCATTTTGTGAATTGAAATAAATGCTTCGGGAATAACTGTTCCCTGGCACATTTTGCATGGAAACATCTCGACCAATCATAGTCCACTTGCCAAACAATCAGCACCCTTTTTCTCATGCAATAGAAATTGTTGTTCCCTTTGAAATTTGGTATTCCTGTGTTTGTCCTGATGAGTGCATGATAAAAGGCTTTGACAGCATGGCTGGAACTCTACCACTTTGCCCACCACAGAATTGGAGCGGGTGAGGGTCAGACAGTGGAAATCTCCGTTGACCTCGGGTGGGAAATACTGGTCTCGCTTGAGCAAGGCCATAAAATCCCGCCCAATTATGTCTTTTCTCAGCAGTTTCTTTTTCTCTTCTTTAGATAACTACAGCAATACAGAGAAAGTTTCAACTTGTTCAACTTCAGCACTTTTACTAGGAAGACAGTTAGACCAAGGTGTCTCCAATAATCTACTTCAGAACAATGCACCTGCCACAAAACATTTTAAGTCTGTTTGAAATATTGAAAGCCCCAAGCTCTGGTTCAATTTGTGGCTCTAGAATCTCAGGGCAATGATGCAATCTGCATGATTTGTTTCAGGCAATAGGAAACATTGATGAGATCTCAAACAGATGTTATGGGAAGTGCACAAATCTGCAAATCTGAATGTTAACAGATAATTTCTGATTTAATGTTGGTTTTAATCTTTATGTTAACTTTCTCTGCTGATGACAAGTAAAAATAAAAATAGCTATTAGCCTATGGGGATGGATTTACCTCCTTCGAAAGAAGAGGGTCAAAGTGCGATTTCTGCTCTTCAGCCCATCTCCACCATGACTTTCACTCATTTTCCTCCATCAGAACTCTTTCTGCATGCAAGATTGGACCAATCTGAATCCCAACCAACAAGAGAGTCTACTATTGCTGGAAGAGGGACATATGTCATTGGTGATGCAAGTATCCAATGAAAACTTTAATTTTAGATCTTGTGGTAAGGTAAGGCCTAATATATGGCCTGCAGAAAGGGAGGTGTACCCACTATCTCCCTGAATCTGCTCAGAATAGTCCATTGCAAATTGGAGGACAGGGTTTGAATGTGGAGAACTGCATTTGGCGAAGCAGTGTTCTGGTTAGTCTGTTGAGTATTCTTTTGAGACTAAAAGTTTACCAAAGGAGAAGTGTGAGTAAAAACATGAACAATAATAAGGATAGTTACTCCCTTCCCCTAAGGTTTAATTATGCATCCATGTACATAATGAAGGTTCTGGTCATGGCCTTATTTAGATTTGGTGCTATATTTTCACACTTTGTGCATGGAGATACTAGCTCTGAATTTCCCCAGAAGATTTCCTGATTTCTGTTGTTACTTCATGTCAGCAGAACTGGCAGTGTAACACCATAAATGATATTTCTGTCAATCTCCTGCCAAAGTTACAGCATGAAATCGGGCAAACCCTTACAGAAATTTGGTGGCAACATTAGCACAATTTACACTTTATATTAAGCACCATTATTGAAGCAAACACAGGCACATCTTGATTCAATTTGTGCCCAATCTAGGGGAAAACAATTGAATGCAGAATGCCACTAAATAATTATTTAATTGCACCATATGATAAATAATCAGTGCCGCTTTCGTTGTCACCTTGGAGGACACAGCAGCTGGTAAAGGCCGCTACCTGAGAAAGGCTTCTTTCAAATAAGTGAGTTGGAATTCTAATCAGTTAATATAATTAGGCTGTGGCACGATGCTACCCAAAAGAAAACCTAGCACATCAGACTTTTAAGGCCCCGGCATTATACTGTGCCATTGGCCCAGGTAAAGCAAAATAAAGCTTCCTGTTTTGGTGGCATGTTAGAAACTTTCTTTTCGCAGTTGCTCGAGGTGCAAGATGCTTCTCACAATGTAAGTTGGATTGGAGCAATAAAAATGGATCTGACACACATTTTACAAGAGATTGCAATTTTAAATAGAGGTTATATTCAGGGACTATGGAAGGAGCATTCAACCTGCCTCAGGGCAAGTCAAATGCTGCACCTAATAATGTAATATGTAGAATTTTCCATAATTGACTGCAGATTATTTCTCAATTAGCCTGCAGCGATGCCTTGATATTTACCCACACGTGAAAGTATCGCACAAAAACAACTGAAGGGTGGCAGTTGCTACTGTAATAAAATCTGCCAAAAAACAGGGCTAGGATCGCAAGTGGGTCTGCAATTTTGGGTTTGTTGGCCAATCCCAACCCTGAGCCATTTTTGAGAAGGTTAGGTTGGTAGCAGAACAGATGCCTGCCTACAAGTGTTGGGTAACCACCTGAGGTAACTAAGGGACCTATTATGGCACCTCTCCTGAACCTTGAGTGGAATCTTTCAGTTGGCAGGTGGGCCATGCACTGTAACTGAAACATGGTCAGTGAGAGGGTTGTTCTTGATTCATTATTTACAAATACATCCCATCATTCAATGTGACAAACACAAAGTAAGACCATGGGCAAAATCTTCTGATATTTACTCTAAGGCCGGAATCCTCTGGTCTCCTGTCAGCAGGTATCTTGGCAGTGAGAGGTGGTGCTAGTAGCAGGATCTTCCGGTTCTACTGCTGTCAGATTTCTCATTGAAGCCACCCCATGGCACTGGGGTGAGAAATACACAGTGTATTCAATGAGAAATACGCTGCTGGTGGGACCAGAGAATCCGCCACTAGCAAACAGCTGAAGAATTCGGTCCAAATTGGCTCCCGGCTGCACCGTTGGCTTTTCTTGCCAGATGATGCAGCACTCAGAGTCAAGAAATTCTGCAGGTGTCTCTGATGCCATTATGCTGGTGGGATGGGACCTGACGGCTCTGCAGAGATTGAAGAACAGCCCGATCTGTGAGATAACAAACAACTCTCTCCCCTCCCACCCCCGGAAAACCCTCCCCCCCACAGAAAAGGGCAACTCCCCTTTTTAGTAAGGCGTTTGATAAGGTCCCCCATGGTCGGCTTATGATGAAAGTAAGGAGGTGTGGGATAGAGGGAAAGTTGGCCGATTGGATAGGTAACTGGCTGTCTGATCGAAGACAGGGTGGTGGTGGATGGAAAATTTTCGGACTGGAGGCAGGTTGCTAGTGGAGTGCCGCAGGGATCAGAGCTTGGTCCTCTGCTCTTTGTGATTTTTATTAATGACTTAGAGGAGGGGGCTGAAGGGTGGATCAGTAAATTTGCTGATGACACCAAGATTGGTGGAGTAGTGGATGAGGTGGAGGGCTGTTGTAGGCTGCAAAGAGACATAGATAGGATGCAAAGCTGGGCTGAAAAATGGCAAATGGAGTTTAACCCTGATAAATGGGAGGTGATTCATTTTGGTAGGTCTAATTTAAATGTGGATTACAGGGTCAAAGGTAGGGTTCTGAAGACTGTGGAGGAACAGAGAGATCTTGGGGTCCATATCCACAGATCTCTAAAGGTTGCCACTCAAGTGGATAGAGCAGTGAAGACGGCCTATAGTGCGTTAGCTTTTATTAACAGGGGGTTGGAGTTTAAGAGCCGTGGGGTTATGCTGCAACTGTACAGGACCTTGGTGAGACCACATTTGGAATATTGTGTGCAGTTCTGGTCACATCACTATAAGAAGGATGTGGAAGCATTGGAGAGAGTGCAGAGGAGATTTACCAGGATGCTGCCTGGTTTGGAGGGTAGGTCTTATGAGGAAAGGTTGAGGGAGCTAGGGCTGTTCTCTCTGGAGCGGAGGAGGCTGAGGGGAGACTTAATAGAGGTTTATAAAATGATGAAGGGGATAGATAGAGTGAACGTTCAAAGACTATTTCCCCAGGTGGATGGAGCTATTACAAGGGGGCATAACTATAGGGTTCATGGTGGGAGATATAGGAAGGATATCAGAGGTAGGTTCTTTACGCAGAGAGTGGTTGGGATGTGGAATAGACTGCCTGCAGTGATAGTGGAATCAGACACTTTAGGAACATTTAAGCGGTTATTGGATAGGCACATGGAGCACACCAGGATGATAGGGAGTGGGAAAGCTTGATCTTGGTTTCAGATAAAGCTCGGCACAACATCGTGGGCCGAAGGGCCTGTTCTGTGCTGTACTGTTCTATGTTCTATGTTCCCCCCACCAATGGAGCTCCCCAGAGGGGCCCCTGATGTCACGTCAGCGAGGGGGAGTCTTAACATGGGGGCATGGGGCAACATCCGGCAGGGAAACCCTTTAATTAGATGCTGATTTATGGAAATGAGGTTTATAGAATCATAGAACCTTAACAGTGCAGAAGGAGGCCACTTGGCCCATTGAGCCTGCACTGACAACAATCCCACCAAGGCCCCATCTCCGTAACCCCACGTATTTACCCTGCCAATCCCCCTGAATCTAAGGGACAATTTACCATGGCCAATCAACCCAACCTTTCTGGGTAGGAACCTCGTTTAATCACCGGTTGTCAGGCAGAGAAAAATCAGAAAACGAGATCTCGCCGCCGAGATTCACATTTCGGAAGTCTTGTGAGATTTTCTGCCAGAATCACCATTTTCGCCTGCGGTGAACACCGGCAGAAAATCCTGGCCCATGATTTGCTTCTGTGACAAGGTTATTCAACTATTTGTTTCATTCCTGTATTGTTGCCTGCTACATTGCCCTAGGTCACTGTTAGCCTAGACTGAATCATCTGTAAATGAGGAATTACTGTGGTTACATTACCACAACTCAAGCCCCACTATCTGCAAACATGTGGCACATAACAAGAAAGGGGTTTCTGTAGTAGTGCTGAGTGAGCCTCTGTTTACCCAGTCATGGATTCTGAACTAATCTGGAGTGAAATTATATTAAGTTATTACTTGTGACTTTAGAGGGAGCCTAAAGTGCCTATTGCCGCCACCATTCTTCATATGGAACTATTTTATTCTGTACAGAACCTGGAAGAGATTTGGGCCAGTCAATAGGAGGTTTATTGGAGATTCAAAACAGCAATTGCTTAACAATGTGCTACTTGTAAAGTTTTTTTTCATGCTTTAAAAATATCACTGAACCAAACAACTTAAATGTGTTCTAAATATAACATACAGATCAAATGCAACAGCTGCTGTATGGCAATTCTCTCTCATCTGCTTTTATTTCAATATATAATATGCAAAATGTTTTTCATCTAACACTGTAAACCAACTTTTCTTTTAAAAGGGAATTATTTTAATGAACTGGAAATGCTGATACTTTTACGCTGTCCTATATGGTGCCATTAAAACAAATTGTCCTCAAAGGACTTGTAATTAAACTCTTTGTAAAAGTAAAGATTATTGTTTTGCTCCATTGAAAAGTATTCTCGAGTTAAAGGAATGTTTACTTCCTATTTCATAGCAATGGAAAGTAATTTTGATAAGAAAAACATGATAAAAATCTGTTGGATATTTTCATTAGTTTGAAACTATGTCCTGTTTTAGCAGAGAACATCCCATTGACTAATCTATTCTAATTAAGTACAAACCAATCGATAAATCAATCCTGCACAATCCCTTTATCAACAAATCCAAACACTTGAATTGCAAAGTTTTGTATAAAAATCAGTCAAATCAAATGTTTGAGAGGCCACACATACTGCATTATTGATGCTGTTTTACTGAAGTAGTTTGTGCATGTTTTGCTGTCTCTGCAAGTCTGACAGTAATAGGCTGTGCTACATATATTGTGCATACAAATGAATCATGAGATCACCCAACTGCATAATGCCAAAGGGAAATGGATGGCTGGAGAAGTTGACTGAAGTCTATTGGCACAGTCCTTTGACTTGTGAGCAGAAGGCTCCTATTAACAAAAATTCACAAAGGGCAGAGGCACGTTTGACGTACTTCTTTTTTCTCTCTCTTCCAATTTGCCTTTTTTCCTCTTCCTGTCCTGAATATACTGCCTGCTGCTGGGATAGAGTTCCATTGGTGTTGACAGCACTTTAGCACTTCATTCTACTGGGTGCTCTCCATGTGTTAATAAACTATTTGATTGTGTAGGGGAGGAGAGTATCGTAGAATCACAGAATCCCTACAGTGCCGAAGGAAGCCATTTGGCCCACCGAGCCTACACCGACAACAATCCCACCCAGGCCCTATCCCCGTAACCCCACATATTTACCCTGCTAATCCCCCTGACACTAAGGGGCAATTTAGCATGGCCAATCAACGTAACCCACACATCTTTGGACTGTGGGAGGAAACCCATACAGACACGGGGAAAACATGCAAACTCCACATAATCATCCAAGGCCGGAATTAAACCCAGGTCCCTGGTGCTGAGACAGCAGTGCTAACCACTGTGCCATCGTGCCACCCCATGTATTCTTTCCAATGGGAGCCCTCTGCCAACCCCCACTTCCCCATTCCATCCCACCACCCAGCACAGGGACAATGACTATTTGTAATGCTGATACATTTAGTAAATACAGATTTGTCATTTAAAAATTCAAGATGGGCACAGTAATGGACTATCAAAAAAATATATATTTTATAAGCGGAAGCTGCATTTAATTCAAATAACATGAAAGAAAAAGGTCCTAAAATTATTGATCTGTTCTGTGGTACCCCGGCCATAGGTTGAGGGGGAGTTCACCAGAACAGTTGCTACCTCAGCCAGAACTGAAATGCTGTTGCTTTCCCGCTTTAAGGTAGATTTTCTGGGATGGCCTTGTGGGAGCAGTAGGTTCTGTGCCCCAGGCCTCAGTTGGGACTCAAAGAAGCATCAGTGCATGCAGGTATATCTAGCTTTGGTTTACCTAACCAAAACTGTTGGAAGTGGAGCTTACTTCGGGATGCAATCCAGAAATCCTCCATAATCCTTTTCCTGGTGGATGGCCAGTTTCTGGAGGTATTTTTGACATCTTTTGTGGGGTGTATATGATAGATGCGTTCTCCCATCCCACCCCTCAACCCAGGTGGCAGAGGTGGACATCTATTCTTGATGTAAATGCCAGGATTGCCCTACAGTGAATGTTTTGTGGTTATATGTTAGTTGTTGCTAATGTGGATATGTTTTCCTTTCTTTCTTCCCATTATTTATCCCTGGTCTGTGCAGGACAGCTGAGCCATGGCAGGTGGACAACCTGGTTTCTCAGATTTACCATCTCTATTCTGCAGCTGCCAATGACAGAGGAACTCAGAAATAGATTCCCTGTTGATTGATCTTTCTTCTCTGTGGGCAGTTTCTAGGTGTCGGCAAGATCCCTTCTCCATCACAACTGATTGATGGGTCAATCTGCATCTGGAATTGTGGCGGCAAGATTATAATCTATGGATCAGGTAGATGGTTTTGGAACTCTGAGTTGCTCCCAACAATTGGACATATCACAAGACTGGCTGCCCTCTAAACAACAATTGTCACGTTGGTTGAATAGGCCTTAGCTTCTGAGGTGAAACTTTCAAATAAAATTATTTCAATAAAAGCACTTTTTGAGAGTGTGAAATTTCTGAGGACACACAGTTTAGTATGGAGAATAGGAATGTATGAAAGAATCCTCCTAATCATATTCATTGGACTTTCCTTGTTTCATAGAATTTTTAGAAAAGAATGACCCAAATAATGTTTGCTTTCAAAAATAGGAATGCACTTCACCATGATGCAAATTTGCAGTTGTTAAGGAACTGGTATAGGAATTAGTAAAACAAAGCCAATTTCTGTTAAGACAGTGAGTGACCTGTTTATTAAAAGTGTTCAGGGGGATGAGCGACCATAATATGATAGAATTCTTCATCAAGATATAGACAGTGGCAGAGTTGATTCTGGGACTATGGTCCTGAATCTTAATAAAGGAAACTACAATGGCATTAGACGCAAGTTGGCTTCGATGGATTGGGAAATGTTACTTAAAGAGGTAACGATGGATAGGCAATGGCAAACATTCAAAGAGGTCATGGGTGAATAGCAACAATTGTTCATTCCTGTCTGGCACACAAGTAAATTGGGAAAAGTGGCCAAACTATGGGCTACAAGGGAATTTAGAGAGAGTATTAGGTCCAAGGAAGAGGCATACAGATTGGCCAGAAAAAAACAACAGATCTGAGAACATAAGAAATAGGAACAGGAGTAGGCCATCTAGCCCCTCAAGCCTGCTCCGCCATTCAATAAGATCATGGCTGATCTGATAGTGGATTCAGTTCCACTTACCCGCCCGCTCCCCATAACCCTTAATTCCCTTAATGGTTAAAAATCTATCTATCTGTGACTTAAACACATTTAACGAGGTAGCCTCTACTGCTTCATTGGGCAGAGAATTCCAAAGATTCACTACCCTCTGGGAGAAGAAGTTCCTCCTCAACTCTGTTCAAAATTGACTTCCCCGTATTTTGAGGCTATGCCCCCTAGTTCTTGTTTCCATTGTAAGTGGAAATAACCTCGCTGCTTCGACCCTGTTTAGCCCCTTCATTATCTTATATGTTTCTATAAGATCTCCCCTCAACCTTCTAAACTCCAATGAGTACAGGCCCAGTCTACTCAATCTCTTCTCATAAGCTAACCCCCTCATCTACGGAATCAACCTGGTGAACCTTCTCTGTACCCCCTCCAAAGCTGATATATCCGTTCTTAAATAAGGGGACCAAAATTGTACACAGTATTCTAGGTGCGGCCTCACCAGTACCCTGTACAGTTGCAGCATGACCTCCCTGCTTTTATACTCCATCCCTCTCGCGATAAAGGCCAACATTCCATTTGCCTTCTTGATCACCTGCTGCACCTGCAAACTGAGTTTTTGTGATTCATGCACAAGGACCCCCAGGTCCCTCTGCACAGTAGCATGTTGTAATTTTTCACCGTTTAAATAATAGTCCATTTTACTATTATTCCTTCCAAAGTGGATAACCTCACACTTACCAACGTTATACTCCACCTGCCAGATCCTTGCCCACTCACTTAGCCTATCCAAATCTCTCTGCAGACTCTCTGTGTCCTCCACGCAATTTGCTTTCCCACTCATCTTTGTGTCATCTGCAAACTTTGTTACCCTACACTCGGTCCCCTCCTCCAGATCGTCTATGTATATGGTAAATAGTTGAGGCCCCAGCACCAATCCCTGCGGCACGCCACTAGTCACTGATTGCCAACCGGAAAAGTACCCATTTATTCCGACTCTCTGCTTTCTGTTAGATAGCCAATCCTCAATCCACGCTAACACTTTACCCCCAACTCCGTGTACCTTTATCTTATGCAGCCACCTTTTGTGAGGCACCTTATTGAATGCCTTCTGGAAATCTAAGTACACCACATCCACCGGTTCCCCTCTGTCAACCACACTCGTTATATCCTCAAAAAATTCCAGTAAAT
The DNA here is from genome assembly GCF_964213995.1 of Mustelus asterias. Lineage (NCBI taxonomy): Eukaryota > Metazoa > Chordata > Chondrichthyes > Carcharhiniformes > Triakidae > Mustelus > Mustelus asterias. Next base: position 82,153,744 of record NC_135805.1, read on the forward strand.
TAGCCAAACATGACTTTCCCTTCATGAATCCATGCTGCGTCTGCTTGATTGAACCATTCTTTTCCAGGTGTCCTGCTATTTCTTCCTTAATGATAGATTCCAGCATTTTCCCAACTACGGATGTTAAGCTAACCGGCCTGTAGTTACCTGCCTTTTGTCTACCTCCTTTTTAAAACAGTGGCGTTACATTAACTGTTTTCCAATCAGCTGGCACCTCCCCAGAGTCCAGTGAATTTTGATAAATTACAACTAATGCATTTGCCATTACATCTGCCATTTCGTTTAGTACCCTGGGTTGCATTCCATCCGGACCAGGGACTTGTCTACCTTTAGTCCCATTAGCCTACCCAGTACTACCTCTTTAGTAATAGTGATCGTTTTAAGGTCCTCACCCCCTACAGTCCCATGACCGTCAATTATTGGTATGCTATCTGTGTCCTCCACTGTGAAGGCCGACACAAAAAACTTGTTTAAGGCCTCGGCCATTTCCTCGTTTCCTATTATTAAATCCCCCTTCTCATCTTCTAAGGGACCAACATTTACTTTAGCCACTCTTTTCCATTTTATATATTTGTAAAAACTTTTACTATTAGTTTTTATATTTTGTACTAGTTTACTTTCATAAACTATCTTTCCTTTCTTTATTGCTTTCTTAGTAGTTCTTTGTTGTTTTTTAAAGCCTTCCCAGTCTTCTAGTTCCCCACTAATTTTGGCCACTCTGTATGCATTGGTTTTTAATTTGATACTCTCCTTTATTTCCTTAGTTATCCATGGCTGGTTATCCCTTTTCTTACATTCCTTCTTTTTCACTGGAATATATTTTTGCTGAGTACTGAGAAAAATCTCCTTAAAAATCCTCCACTGTTCCTCAACTGTCCCACCAATTAGTCTGTTTTCCCAGTCTACATTAGCCAACTCTGCCCTCATCCTATTGTAATCCCCCTTGTTCAAGCAGAGGACACTGGTTTGGGACCCTACTTTCTCACCCTCCATCTGTATTAGAAAATCAACCATATTGTGATCACTCATTCCAAGAGGATCCCTCACAAGGAGATCATTCATTTTACCTGTCTCATTACACAGGACCAGATCCAAGATAGCTTGCTACCTCGTAGGTTCTGTAACATACTGTTCGAGGAAACTATCGCGACAGCATTCTAAGAACTCTTCCTCAAGTCCACCGTGTCTGACTTGAGTTGACCAATCAATATGGAGGTTAAAATTCCCCATGATTATTGCTGTTCCATTTTTACATGCATCTGTTATTTGTTTGTTTATAGCCTGCCCCACCTTGAAGTTATTATTTGGGGGCCTAGACTATGCCCACCAGTGACTTTTTTCCCTTACTATTCCTTATCTCCACCCACATTGATTCTACATTTTGCTCCTTAGAGCCTATATCGTCTCTCACTACTGCCCTGAGGATTGGGAGCAGTTTAGAATTCAGCAAAGGAGAAACAAGGATTAAGAAGGGAAAAATTGAATACAAGAGGAAACTTGTAGGGAACACAAAAACTGACTGTAAAAGCTTTTGTAGGTATATGAAGAAAGAAAGATTGGTGAAGCCAAATGTAGGTCCTTAAGTCAGAAACAGAGGAATTTATAAATGGGCAACAAAGAAATGGCTGACCAACTAAATACATATTTTAGTTTGGTTTTCACAAGGGAGGATACAAATAACATACCAGAAATGTTGGGGAACACAGGATTTAGTGAGAAGGAGGAGCTGAAGGAAATCAGTATTAGTAGAGCAATGGAGTTGGGGAAACTGATGGGATTGAAGGCTGATAAATCCCCAGAGTATTTAAGGAAGTGGCCCTAAAAATAGTGTATCCATTGGTGGTCAGTCAGTCACTGGAAATTGAAATACCCTGAGGCAGGGGCAGCATGGTGGCAGAATGGTTAGCACTGCTGTCTCACAGTGCCAGGGACCCGGGTTCAATTCCCAGTTTGGGTCACTGTCCATGCAGAATCTGCATGTTCTCCCCGTGTCTGCATGGGTTTCCTCCGTGTGCTTCGGTTTCCTCCCACAGTCTGAAAGACGTGCTGGTTAGGTGCACTGGCCATGCTAAACTCTCCCTCAGTGTACCCAAACAGGCGCCGGAATGTGGCGACTAGGGGATTCTCACAGTAACTTCATTGCAGTACTAATGTAAGCCTACTTGTGACTAATAAATAAATAAATGTTTACTCAAACTTTTGTTATCAGTCTCTATGTGGATTGCACCAAATGGATTCCATTAACTTTGGGAGCTAGGGCAAATTAACTTTTTCTTTTAGCATGTTGTGGGTTGTTTTATTCAGGATGCTGCTGATTGCTTTAAAATGTTGTGGATTGTCTCAGCTGCTGTGCAGTGTTTGGCATTGTTTGTGAAAAGGTGAACAGAGTTTTCAGACCAGGTTGTTTGATGTGGATTAGCTTGAAGCCTCCTCAAGGAGATGGAAGTTCTTGATAAAAACATTCGTTACAGCTTTGCAGTTACAAAGCACCGACCAGGCAAGAAAAAGCCTCAAAGAATAGTTGTGTAATAACAATAACATTGAAATAGCACAGTATGGCAGAGCTATACACTCTACTGAATGCCCTCCTTACTTGTTATTGTTTTAGCACCATTATTTTAACATTATTGCTGAAATAACTGAATTCCTGCAACATTTAAAACATCAGGGATTTAATTTTATCCTTGCTAGCAGGTTTTCAGGCTAGCGTGGCCTGCAAAGTTCCCTGGATGGCCTTTCCGTAACTCTCCCATCTGCTCCCTAGGTTGGTCCGCCCACCCTCATCCAATTGAGATCCTTAAGTGGCCACCAATTTTGAGGTTGGCAGGAAGATCTCATATTCAGGTCACCTTGTTCGGGCCTTAGGCAGGAAGGGGCAGGGGGCTGTGCTGGGGGGTTGTTCCTTGGGGTAGGGGGAAGTGTTGTGTGGTGGGTGGTCTGTGAGGTGGAAGGGTGTTCTGTGTCTGTGGCGGGAGCTCTGTGGAGGTGGGAGTTCTGTGCTGGGGGGTTTCCATTTTTTTTTCCAAATGGGGCATCCTGATCTTTTAAAAGCCTAGGTTGCTGGTGGGTTGGGCTTAGAGTAGTTTTTTTTTCATTGAGCGCTTAAAAATACGATGGAGGAAGCCATCCTTGAGGCTGGTGGCTTTGATCCCATTTTCCCCTCCCACTCTGCAAAATAATGAGACAATTCTGCCCTATGGGCTTGATTTCCATTCGCCTGTGTGGACGAAGTGCAGTCCAGGCACACTTCCACCATGGTGCTCCCAAATGGTTTGTCAGCATCCTAACGCTTCCAGAATGTGCTGCAATTTACAAACTGAGAGCAGGGGGAAGCTGGCAACACATTCACCTCCACTTAAATAATTAAACACCTTCAAGAACTTATTCATGGGCTGGAGAGGGATACAGGAAATTTTCAAATCTGAGAAGGGGAGGAGTGAATGATGTGGAGCACATTGGCGCACATCTGTCAAGCACAGCAGCATGCATTGTTGCTGCTGATTTAAAACTTTGGAAAGAAAATGAAATTCTAACCGAGGCGCTCAAGCTGTGGCACAAAGTTACCATCGCTTGAGCAGGGGAGACGAAGAACCTTCTGACTAACTGGTTGCTTGGACACTGCAATGGCTGGCTGCTCTCCTGCTTGTTCCATTCTGCAAAGCAACAGAAAGCCCAGTCATGGCTGCTGCCTGCCTTTGAGATTTGCTCTCCAGTGTCAATTCCTGCCTCCAGGCAGCACATGACACTTCTAATTGGGCACTGAGCTGGCCTCAAGCCCAGATAGGAGCTTTGCATTAAAAAATAATGTTGTGACATAGGGGTGGTTGGTATTCAGGAATGATCCATGCATTAGGTTCCCTGGATTGAAAATCCAGCCCTATGGCAGCGAAAGAAACTTCAATGTCACGGGAATAAAGGTACTCAAATGTCATGAGGTGCTTAATGATATCACTAATGATAAACTATTAAATAAACATTTAAAATATAATTTAAAATGATGCTGACCAGTTTCATTTGATTCACAATGAACTATTTGTTTTCTATCTATTTTAATCCTGACCCATCAATTTTCTTCCATTTTCTTAAGACATTGATTCCTTTGCTAAGCTTCTGTTCCAAGAGTTGATATTCCTCTTCCAGGGCTTTGCCTTAGGAACCATTATTATTCATGTGTGAACCGTAACTGCAAGTGAGTCTGGCTGTTCAATTGTCTGAACATTACACCTAATTCCAACATTATCTTCATTCGCTGTTCGTTTAGGCACTTCCTGCAGGGGCTACTGAATAAGGATCAGGAAGACGAACCTTACTTGACTTCTCCCTTTTTAACTCAGAATTTTAAAAAATATGTGATTTGTGCCGTGACCAAAGAATTACTATACTAGAGGGAACAACTTTGATGGATCAAACAGCCTTTTTATATCCCTGGCATTTCTTATATTCTCACACCTGGTGCACACATATCTTTTTCTGCAATTCTCGTAGAAATATATGTCATTTATTATCTTTTCACATTTAATACTCAACACAGATATGCAATTTTAATAATTCTGTGCAATAGAAATCATGTAGATCTGGTAACCTCAGAAACATTTTGCCTGCATCCATATTCCTAAAAGGAATTCTGCAAAACACAGAAATCTTTCGAGGAATATCATACAAACAAGAAGCAGGAGTAGTCTATGTAGCCCTTTGAACCTGCTCCCCCATTCATCTTGATCATCAAATTCAATGTCCTGATCCCGCCTTCCCCCCTTATCCCTTGAGCCCCAAGAGCTATATCTAATTTCTTCTTGAAATCACACAATGTTTTGCCCTCAACTACTTTCTGTTGTAGTAAATTCCTCAGATTCACCACTGTCTGGGTGAAGAAATTTCTCCTCACATCAGTTCTAAAAGGTTTATCCCTTATCTTCAAACTATGACCACTAGTTATGGACTCCCCCACCATCGGGAACATTCTTTCTGAATCGAACAGAGCAGTTGTCCAGCCCAAAGGATGGAATCTGATTATATCTGTCATTAAATGCACATATTCATAAGAAAATAAAACTGTAAGCAAATACATTCAGTTACTGTCATGTTCCATATCATGCATATATTGCAATGACTAATAATACATCGGTTAACTCAATTCACTCTACATTTAATTTTACAGGATTATCAGTCAATGATGGCAGAGCCAGTGAGGTTGGCAGGGGATCATAACCACCTCAGTAACTTTGAGTGGTCAACTTTGTACGCCAGGACACGACCAAAGCGGACTACGAGTAAATTACTTAATTTATAAAATTTACATCTTGATGACTATCAATAACAATTTGCATTTATATCGGCTTTCTGACTCGGAACATGTGGCAAGGTGCCTCACAGGAGTATAACCAGGCAAAAATCAGCACTTGGTTAAGAATCGAATATTAGGATAGATGTCAATAAACTTGTCTGAAAAGGGGCTTAAAGGTGGAGAGAGAGCGAGAGAGCGATGGGAAAGTTTAGGGAGAGAATTACAGAGCTTATGGCATGAATGATTGAAAACATAATTAACTATGGTGGGAAGAATTTAGTGGGTAATGGACAAAAGGCCAGAGTTGGGGGAAGGCAGAGGGGAAGACAAGACCATAAAACAATTCCAACATAAAGATGAAAATGTTAAAATTGAGGTGTTGGTGGACAATGGGAGCCTGAAGCAGATCAGCGAGTGGTGGGACAATGGGTGAACTGGACTTGCTGTAGGTTAGGATAGCAGCAGCACAGTTTTGGGTCAGCTCACATTTATAAAGAATAGAAGATGGGGAGCTGGGAAAACAGTCGAATAATTGTGACTGGAAATTTGAAAAGCTTGGATGAGCAGTAAACACACTTGAAGCAACATGAATGTCTTTATCATGTAGCCTAAAAGGGAAACATTATACAAGCAGAATATGCAAAATAGCATTGATGGTTTTTTTTCTATGATTTTGAGACAAGTTACTTTTAATACTAATCTCATTGGTGCCGAATGTATTCATTGCATGGAAACACCAGAAAGTGTCCTAAGCATCATTTATGCCATTTTTTAGTTGTTTTCACAGGTCTTCAACATGCTTGAATGGATTAGTGGGAGAATACCGACAGAAATTCATGCCCAGTATAGCCTTTCTGAAAAGGCTATATTCACATTACAAAGTAGCTCTTTATAAAAGAGGTTTCAAAATGGCTTTATGGAAATATCTTTTTAGTATTCAGAGATTATGCTTGCAAGCGTCAAATTGGAAATATTGACCCAAATCCAATAGGAAACAAGTAAAACACACTGAGGATTTTCACCACACTGCACAGAATCTAGTTGTATATAAATCTAAGGGAATTTCAAAATACAATTTAATTAATGCCACTGAGATAGGTTAGTAAAGGGATATAATCTCTGTGAAAAATGTACAATACCTAGGAGCAAACACTATTCAACAGTAAAGAAGGAAAACATAAAAAAGCTCTCTGGGTTTAAAATAATCACAGTATTTCAAGAGAAAGTAGAGTCATAGAGGTTTACAGCATGGAAACAGACCCTTCGGCCCAACTTGTCCATGCCACCCTTTGCCCAATTGCCCGCATTTGGCCCATATCCCTCTATACCTATCGTACATGTAACTACATAAATGCTTTTTAAAAGACAAAATTGGACCCGCCTCTACTACTACCTCTGGCAGCTTGTTTCAGACACTCACCACCCTCTGTGTGAAAAAATTGCCCCTCTGGACACTTTTGTATCTCTCCCCTCTCACCTTAAACCTATGCCCTCTAGTTTTGGACTCCTCTACCTTTGGGAAAAGATATTGACTATCTAGCTGATCTGTGCCCCTCATTATTTTATAGACCTCTATAAGATCACCCCTCAGCCTCCTATGCTCCAGAGAAAAATGTCCCAGTCTATCCAGCCTCTCCTTATAACTCAATCCATCAAGTCCCGGTAGCATCCTAGTAAATCTTTTCTGCACTCTTTCTAGTTTAATAATATCCTTTCTATAATAGTGACCAGAACTGTAAACAGTATTCCAAGTGTGGCCTTACCAATGTCTTGCACAACTTCAACAAGACGTCCCAACTCCTGTATTCAATGTTCTGACCAATGAAACCAAGCATGCCGAATGCCTTCTTCACCACTCTGTCCACCTGTGACTCCACTTTCAAGGAGCTATGAACATGTACCCCCAGATCTCTTTGTTCTGTAATTCTCCCCAATGCCCTACCATTAACTGAGTAAGTCCTGCCCTGGTTCAATCTACCAAAATGCATCACCTCGCATTTGTCGAAATTAAACTCCATCTGCCATTTGTCAGCCCACTGGCCCAATTGATCAAGGTCCCGTTACAATTGGAGATAACTTTCCTCACTGTCCACTATGCCACCAATCTTCGTGTCATCTGCAAACTTACTAACCATGCCTCCTATATTCTCATCCAAATCATTAATATAAATGACAAATGACAGGGGACCCAGCACTGATCCCTGAGGCACACCGCTGGTCACAGGCTTCCAGTTTGAAAAACAACCCTCTACAACCACCCTCTGGCTTCTGTCAAGAAGCCAATTTTGTACCCATTTAGATACCTCACCCTGGATCCCGTGAGATTTAACCTTATGCAACAATCTACCATGTGGTACCTTGTCAAAGGCCTTGCTAAAGTCCATGTAGACAACATCAACTACACTGCCCTCATCCACCTTCTTGGTTACCCCTTCAAAAAATTCAATCAAATTTGTGAGACATGATTTTCCACTCACAAAGCCATGCTGACTGTCCCTAATCAGTCCTTGCGTCTCTAAATGCCTGTAGATACTGTCTCTCAAAATACCTTCCAACAATTTACCCACCACAGATGTGAGGTTCACTGGCCTGTAGCTCCCAGACTTTTCCCTGCAGCCCTTTTTAAACAAAGGCACAACATTTGTCGCTCTCCAATCTTCAGGTACCTCACCCGTGACTATCGATGATGCAAATATCTTGGCTAGGGGACCCGTAATTTCCTCCCTAGCCTCCCACAATGTCCTGGGATACACTTCATCAGGTCCCAGGGATTTATCTACCTTGATGCGCTTAAAGACTTCCAGCACCTCCTTCTCTGTAATATGTACACTCCTCAAGACATCACTATTTACTTTGCCAAGTTCCCTAACATCCATGCTTTTCTCAACAGTAAATACTGATGAGAAATATTCATTTAGGATCTCACCTATCTCTTGTGGATCCGCACATACATGACCTTGTTGATCCTTATGAGGCCCTACTCTCTCCCTTGTTACTCTTTTGCCCTTTATGTATTTGTAGAAGCTCTTTGGATTCTCCTTTGCCTTATCTGCCAAAACAATCTCGTGTCCCCTTTTTGCCCTCCTGATTTCTCTCTTAACTCTGCTCCTGCTATACCATACTATACTCCTGCTATACTATACTCCTGCTATACTATACTCTTCAAGTAGTAATGATTTTCTCCTGTATGTATGCCAGCTTAATTCAAGTCCCACCAACCCAACCCCTCCATATGCCCCCCACCCGCAACCTTCCCCCCAAGCCATCTTCAAAACTTTAAATAAGCAGGAGGTTTACTCCTGAGTTTGTGTCTACCTGAAAGTCGTCTTGGCACGTCAGCAGTGATTGCAGGAAGCCCTGTGGCACGGGCGGAGGAGAGAGGGGTTGTGGAATGTATGGAAGGTGAAGTCATCTGACTCAGATAGGGTGGATAGGACTGATCATATGACCACGGTGGTGATGACTGGGCCTGCCTGGGGTCTGTAAACAGAGGAATCAGTCAATTTTTGTTTCTCTTCTGTTACCTTGCCAGAAAAAAAAGTCTCTATCACTTTTGTAGGCCTTAGTTTACATTCAAAGTTACTAACTATCAGCCTTTTAAAGCACTCTCTTCTCTTGCAAAGCTTATAAAATTGAATCTGGTTTGTTTTAAAAACTACAACATGTTTAAGGGAAGAAGTTGAATAAATATCAATCATCCTTTGTTATCAGTATGCCACAGCTCAGGCATATTTCTTTCCAAGGTATCTTACTTTGTAATTAATGCCGATAAAACTATTCCTTGAAAATATTAACTACTATATTCTTTTGCAAAAAAGCCCCAATTGTTTTCAGTGGCATATTGGATATATCAGGCACTGTAATCGCAAATTATAACCACTAAACACAACAACTACTTGCATTTGTAATATGCCTTTAGGTTATGAAACACCCCAAAGAGCTTCCTGGGGGCATAAACTAACAAAATTTGTACATTAGTTTCTATAGCTTGTAAATCAACATAAAACATCATCTGTAGCGTTCAGAAATTAAGTTTCATATATATACAAATGGCCAAGTTGATTTCAAAGTTTTATCACAATACATTCCATACATTTCAGTAAACCAGCTCAATGAAGAAGAGATTTGCTTGTATTCAAGAGTAAGAGTTACAAAATAAGCAGCTGAATTCTCACACTGTAACCTGCCACAGTTTCCCCATTTCCTTTAGTTCACTTGTGCAGATGAATCACAGCTATGTTTATAACAAAGGATAACATGGTAAGTGATAAGAACTCAGCACATGATAAAGGTTCCAAAACATCCTGGCAAGAATGCAGAATAATCGGTGTTTCAATTGTGCAACATCGTCCTCACCTACTCAGTTAACCAGCAACAAATGATGCAATCACTCTTTCACATGAATTTCTGCTGAATCCTTTGCACTATTTGGTTGCTGATAGGCTCAGTATTTAAGACCAATGAAATACAGTGTCGGGAACTGTCCTGAAATGCCCTAGAATTTCCAGAAATTAGAGATTAATCTCTAGGACCTGGCTGCAAGCAACCCAGAAGAAAAGTCATAGGAACACCAAGAACCGTGCAGAATTATTTTTTGTCCATTAGTTATTAAAACATTGCAGAACGATTAAGTAAACGCGTTTGTAACAGGACCGGGTGGTTGGAGGTGGGGGATGATGAGATGAAACTTCCAGGAATACATTCCACCAGAATTACCAACCTGATTGAAATATCGGCTAAAATGTGAACTCTTCTTTATACTTAGGAAGGTGGCACACAGGGTCAGCTGTCCTTTTATTGCCCCCGAATCAGATGATTTTTATTGGCTATCAACAAACAGATTTAAAGATGAACTATATGTAGCTTCTTTGTTCCGTGTGCCATTAGACAGCCTGAGTGCAGTTTAATGCTGGTGGCGGGAGATTTGCCTGCAAGCTGGAGGACCAGTGGGTGGCCCATGCTGTCATCGTTGGGGAATGCCTGCCAGAATTAAGTGCCCATTAGATACTTAAATGGCCAGCATCGAGCCTTTCCCAGGATTTAGGACTTCAGGAGGAGAATCGCCACTTCCCCACCCTCCCCCCCTCCCTCCCTCCCCCCCCCCCCCACCTCCCCCCCTCCCCCCTCCCTCCTCCCCCCCTCCCCCCCCCCCCCCCCCCCCAAACTCCCCAACAACCCAGAGAGCTGCTGGCCAATCAGAGAGGTGGCTGCTGCCAGTAATGCATCCTAGTAAGAGTTTTAACAACGCCAGGTTAAAGTCCAACAGGTTTGTTTGGTAGCAAATGCCATTAGCTTTCGGAGTGCTGCTCCTTCGTCAGATGGAGAGGATATCTGCTCGCAGACAAGGCATACAGAGACACAAAATCAAGTTACAAAATACTGATTAGAATGCGAATCCTTACAGCCAACCAAGTCTCAAAGGTACAGACAATGTGAGTGGAGGGAGCGTTAGGCACAGGTTAAAGAAATGTGTATTGTCTCCAGACAGGACAGCCAGTGAGATTCTGCAAGTCCAGGAGGCAAGCTGTGGGGGTTACCGAAAGTGTGACATGAACCCAACTGCTCTGTGGGGTCACTGCAGGCTTTTCAGTCGCTTTATGCGAAAAGGATTTAAATGATGTAAGCTTCAAAAAGAGCAAGAAAAGACCATGTCCACCCCACCACGTCCCTCCTGATTAAATGCCCCCTTGGCCTCCACACTGATCACCGGGATGCAGTGAATTCTGCCCCTTATGTGCCAAAATCTTTTCTTGCTCTTTTTGAAGCTTACATCATTTAAATCCTTTTCGCATAAAGCGACTGGAAAGCCTGCAGTGACCCCACAGAGTACTTTCAACTGAAACAAATTCCAGTGCATAATTTTCTCAAAGCATCTGTTATAAAGAACAACTCTTAGCTACAACAGAGATACTGAAAAGAATGCCAATGGAATCCAACTGTTAAATGGGAGACATATGTATAATACAACTACATTGTACTGTTAAGAAACATCACTTTAAATTCTAACTCAGTAGTCACTTCCTAAAGAGTCTAAAATCATGAGTGGGTGTTAGTTATTCAATCATGGTTTCATTCAAAGATAAGCCTGAACACAGAGGCTTGATATTTGGTGCATAGCTATCAAAATATAAAAGATAAACACAGAGCAAAATGGTGAAAAAGAAACACCTCTGCAGCTCTGTTATCCTCAGAATCATAAAGAGCAGATTCTCCTCCGCAATCACACTGATTCTCGACACTAACTGTAGCAAGTAAGGGAGGGTACATTTTCCTGATTTCTTAATCATCACCGATGCAACTGCCTTAATCTTCCATGGAAGCTGTGTCCAATACATACAGCGCAGGCATTTTGCAACAGCATGCAAATGACGTAAAACAAAGTATATAATACAGTTCCCACCATTTGCACCAGAGCAACAGTTGGTGCTCGGAGTGGCAATGCATGGGCAAAGCAAAGAGGTGAACGAAAAGTAAACTTCAAAGAGTAGCTTAGCCTGTGAAATCAATTCAAAACGGATCAAACAAACTAAGCAAGCCAGAGCTTTAACATTTTTATCACATATTTTACTGGGGTCTCCCACCTGGAATACCAGCCATGCTATGCTGCAGGAGACACCACAGTTCCTCTCCACTACCAAAGGTGGACAACCCAGCAGCTGTAGAGACATCGCTGTGAACCCATCAAAATCATGTATGTGACCCTGTCCTCAGTTACTGGTCGCCATCAGGACAGAGACTTGTGACAGGTGAAAGTTACGCTACCACTGAAATTGCACAGTTGAACAGACCCAAAAGAATATCTGCCCCCATATCTGCAAAAAACCAGATAACTTAGTATAAAATGTTGCGTTTAGACTTGCAATCCATGACCCCTCTGCAAACTGCTAAACAAAATTCTGTGAGATAGTGTGTGGGCGTGAGACTGTTCAGTCCAAAGAAGCAGTATTTTTATAATGACCGTGCACAATTTCACAATATGTAAATAGCTCCTGTGTGGATCACCTGAAAAAAGTAAGCAGGGTAGTGTTATCCCCTTGTATGTAAATAACGTCTTGCATCAGTTCACATAAAGCACACCCGCTTCCTGCTCTCTGAACACTCAGGTTCTGTTCTCCGAAGTAACATTTAACACTTTCCTATCCAAAGTCCTTTAATGTGTTTCTGCTTTCCAAATCCATGTCCGCCTTTCCCAGAACTGCTCATCTGAATTCCTCCAATCAGGTTTCTGTCCTTACCACAGTACTGAAACAGTTCTTATCAAGAGTCACAAATGATGGCCGAATGCCGTTTACGCTGGCGGGATTTTCCCATCCTGCTGCAGTGAACTGGGTGAAGGGCTAGTAGGATCGTGCCTAACATTTTATGTGACTGTGACAAAAGTAAACTATCATTCCCTATCTTTCTTGACTTGTCTGCAGCCTTTGACATGGCTGACCACACCATCCTCCTGTAACATTTCTTCACTGTAGTCCAGCTGGGTGGGAATCTCTCCATTTTTATTTATCTAATCTTCTAACTGAAGCATCTCTTCTTTCCCCTACACTGTTACCTCTGGTGTTCCATAGAGACCCATCCTTGGGCCCCTCCAATTTCTCATCTACATGCTGTATTGCAATGAGAAAAGATTAACACATAGGGTGGAACTTTACGAGAATGATTCTAAGTGCCCAACTAGCATTAAATGGGAGAGTTCCTGATCCGTTTTTTGGGTGAGTTTTCATACCCAATTGTACGTACTTAGTTATTGAAAAGATTGTGTAGACTGTTTCTAGCTGCTGCAGGCAGTGGGCTGGGCTTAATTCACCAGCCAGCCTGCGAGGGAGCTACTGTGCATTTGCTGACCTCTGATGCTGCACATGCGCAATTGTAACAGCAGGGGTCTGACAGACAGAAAGAGAGCTGTCAGGCCCCTGCTGCTGCAGGCACCGCCCCCCCCCCGCAATCATGGGGTCCCACAGCCGATTGCGAGCCCCACAACGCACGGACATCTAACTCCCCCACCCCCAAACCTCTCCCCCGATCCAATATCTATAGAGAAGCAGCAGTGGGCTCCCCTCTCCGAACTGATCAGATGTGCAGAGTGCACAGTGGGCCCCCCTACCTCCCCAATAGGGCCACCACTTTCAGGTCCTGCCCCTTCAGGCCCTGCTGCTTCTGGCCCTGTCCTCTTCAGGCCCCATCCCTTAGGCCCCACTCCCCACAAGCCCCACTCCTCATGGGCCCCACCCCTGGCATTGCCCTGTGGGCATTGCCCAGGTGCCAGGCTGGCAGTGCCACAGTGCCAGGGTGGCACTGCCAAGCTGGCACTTCCCAACGGACACCGACCCCTTTGCCCTCGGCCTCCCTGGTGGGCCTCAATGGCCTCCCGTTCTGCTGGCGAGGCCAACATGACTGTCCCCCATTCAGGGGGAGAGCTGTTTTCCTCACTGGAGGGAACCTCTCCCAGCAAGGCCATAAAGGACGATTCAGCACCAGGTTCACTTACCAGATGCAAATCTTCATTTAAATAAATTTGAATTATTCAGCCTTTCACCCATTTCTGGTGAGAGGCTGACTGCGCCGGAAATCCGGCTCTCGTAAAATCACGAGAGCTGAGAAATCGCCCATCAATGGGCGAGGCGAGCCGGTAAAATCCTGGCCATGGACTCAAAGCAGGGAGCCATTATTGCACTAACTTTATTTACACCCTAGCTTTTTTTCACTGTGTCCCAATACATGTGATAATAATAAATCAAATCAAATCAAAACCTCCCCAATGGAGAGGGCAGCGGAAAGGTAGTATAACAAAATACTCTGCTCTTGCAAAATACTAAATTTAAAGTCGCCACAGTACCAAAAGCTGCTCTCCCCCTTTTTGAGAGAGGGAAAGATAACTGTTGGCATCACTCACCAGCCAACTGAGCTAAACCGACTCCCCCAAAATAAGCTTACCCAGTATATGATCATTATAAGTATGTGTAGGAAGGGAGAAGTTGAACCTCGGTTTGGTTTGAATTGAATTGAATTTACTATGGTCCGAGTATTGCAACAGGATATTACAATATTTGTTGAACCTCTGTTTTGTTGGATCATTGTGTTTCCTGTTGCATCTTGTTAAGAAAGAAACAACTTTTAATTTATATTTGGGCAGGTCAGATCCTGACAGGTCTGAGACAGACTTGGTGGCATTGTTGCCGTCTCCTTATGTTGCAAGAAGTGACTGGCTGCCAGCTCTGATTTGACTGTCAATTATCTAAATAATCACACACACACACATTTCTTTTAAATGCACAGAGCTTGCAAAGGATTGCATCAAAACAAAATTTGGTATTTGTGTCATTGCTGTGCATGATGTCTTTCTCTCTCTTTCCATGTTCCCGTTGCAAAGTTCCTGAGACTTCCATTCCTTTTCATTTGCTTCTTCCCTTACTCATCTGTTCCTACCTTGTTTTTGACCTGAAGCAGAAAGGATGTTGAGTGATAGACGTCTCCACAACTTGGGTATTACACAACACCTTTCTGAAGTCAGTCAAGTCAGGAAACTCACATAAATATGTTCCAACTTTGGAAAAATCACAGAAGAGAACTGTTACGATACTCAGTACCTGTGGCATTTAAGTGGCTGCACTAACAGAACATCTATCAGTTCACGAGTTCCTCTCTGACATTTTTGGCTGTGTGTGTGGAAATCATACAAACAAATCATCTAGATTGATGTTTGTGCGATAAGAAGTAATCTAATTACATGAATTTAGGTATTTAAAGATGAAATAAATATCCAGACCATGATTTCCTATCAACTATCAATGAGGTCAGTTAGTTTGAAAGCTTGCACTTGGTGAGAATTGGGAGGTGCAGAGGTTGAGGACACTGGCTGAGAAATTCCTCAAAATCAGTTTAGCTGCTGTTGCTCCTTTTAAATAATATTGCGCCTGTCTGTAGCACAAGTTACACATGGGTTTCCTGGTTTTTCCTTATTTATATTTCCATCAATGTTATTGTGTAAAACTCAAGAGTTCTGGGATGGAGGGGGAAGGATGGCAAGTTATCTTTTTCAGGCTCAGGTGGCAAAGTCATTGGGCGGGGGGGGGGGGGGGGGGGGGGGGCGCTACCTCAGGCCGCATTCCATACCAAGGTCTACCCAGCCTGTGCTCCCTCTCCACTTGGCCTCAATATCAATACCCTGACCCTCCCTGGGCTTCACATCACCTCCACTCGCCGTGAGACCACCCCCCTCCCCCTCCTCCTCCCTCACCCCTGACATCCATACTTACCTAGTCCTGGACACTGAAATTTAAAATCTGGCGCCTGTTGTAACTCTCGTTCAGGCCACTGCTGTTGCTGATGCTGCTGGGATGACAGCTGTCAGGAGCTTCCTGAAGTGGGGCTTCCTCTGGAATTTGTGGCAGAAGTCCCATCTCCAGCCAAAAAACATTTCTCGGAGCGTTAAATGGCGGCAAAGCTTCTGAGATTGGTGGGGATGTGTCTGCTGACCCTTAAAGTGACAGGGGAGGAAACCTGCCATTCAAAAAATCTTCCCCAGGCAAATGAGATATCAAAAGGCAGATTTTGCGAAGGCCCAAATAGCCGAAAGAAAGGTTCACTCGTACCAGAAACAACCCCACTGATTTTTTTTTTCTCTGAATCCTTATATCCTTTTTAGAGCACCAACCTGCCACTCATGGTAAACTTCCCTCTACCCACCTGGATTTGCATTGCAGCAAGTCGACAAAAAGTAGGATTCAAGTTGCAAGTCAAAGCTGACTGCTACTGTGGTTGGATGTGCTGTCCCTATGTTGTAGACTAGGTCTGCATCTGTCTCTTCGCTGACCCAGACTCCCTGAAGACAGTCTCCAATATGTCATTGCATGTTGGCTATATCTGAGCCTTTAGAAGCAAAATAATGGAACTGTGGTTGATTCTACTAATTGGTTTATACTGGCTGATCACTCTGGCATGCCTTCTCTGATGCAGAGTCACTGAAATCATGTGTGAATCAGATGCCTCCAAGGCAACATCAGACATTACAATAGTCAGGAATTTATGTATCCTAAATGATGCCATTGGGGCTTCTGTCCAAAGGCTCTATCTGCACCAATAACCTGTAAATGTCCACATTAGTGATAGCTGCAAATATGCAAATACTGTTGAGCAGGCAGAGGGTATTTCTTGTGTAGATTTCAGCAGTCAGTGCGTTCAACTATTCTTCCAAACATGTTAGATTAAGAAGCATCAGCAAAACTGAAATCAACGGGAATCAGGGGGAAACTCTCTGCTGGTTGGAGTCATACCTGGCACAAAGGAAGATGGTTGTGGTGTTTGGAGGTCAATCATCTCAGCTCCAGGACATCACTACAGGAGTTCCTCGGGGTAATGTCCTAGGTCCAACCATCTTTACCTGCTTCATCAATAACTTGTCTTCCATCATAAGGTCAGAAACGGGGCTATTCATTGATGATTGCACAATGTTCAGCACTATTCGAGACTCCACAGATACTGAAGCAGCATGTCCAAATGCAGCATGACCTGGGCAATATCCAGGCTTGGGCTGACAAGTGGCAAGCAACATTCATACCACACAAGTGCCAGGCAATGACCAACTCCAGCAAGAGAGGATCTAACAATGGCCCCTTGACATTCAATGGCATTACCATCGCTGAATTCCCTACTATCAACATCCTGGGGTTACCATTGACCAGGAACTGAACTAGCCATATAAATATGGTGGCTACAAAAGCAGGTCAGAGGCTGGGAATTCTGCAGCAAGTAACTCACTTTCTGACTCCCCAGAGCCTGACAGCTATCAACAAGACACAAGTCAGGGGTGTAATGGAATAATCTCCACTTGCCTGGATGAGTGCAAGAAACTCAACACCATCCAGGACAAAGCAGCCTGCTTGACCGGCACCCCTTCCACTCTCATCGCTCCCTCCACCACTGACAAACAGTGGCAGATGTATACACCATCTGCAGGATGCACTGCAGGAACTCACCAAGACAAACCCATGACTGTTACCATCTAATGGGACAAGGGCAGCAGATGCATGGGAAAGCCACCATCTGGAAGTTGCCCTCCAAGCCACTCACCATCCTCACTTAGAAACGTATCGTTACACCTCCACTGTCGCTGGGGCAAAATCCTGGACTCTCCTACTAACAGCACTGTGGGTGTGCCTACACCACATGAACTGCAGCAGTTCAAGAAGGCAGCTCACCACCACCTTCTAAAAGGCAATTAGGCATGGGCAATAAATGCCACCCATATACTGTAAAAAAATTACTTTAAAAATTGGTAATGGCCACTGGACAAAACATTAGTTTGACTAAGAAACCGGGGGCAAATACCCCATATAATCCAAAAAGGTTTTGACCAGCTCTCTGTATAACTGCAGTGGTATTCTATTCATTGTTTTTATATTCTGAAGTTCTTTTGATGAAACCCAGCACCCATGAGACTCGCAATAGTTAGTGCTCTACCATTTATAGTAGTTACCTTGGACTGAATTGTCAGTTAGAGACTGGAGGGCCCACAACTTGGTGCCAATGGTTGTCATGCCATCTCCTAACCATGATCCTAAACCCAAGCCATTTTGGAAGAGGCCAGGTTGAGGTTGGTTTGTCTGCCTGCCGGCAAGCAGTGAGTAGCCCATTTAGATCAAATAATTAAGGGGCCTATAAGACCCTGTTCCTGCTGATTGGGATTTCCAGTCAGCATGTGGACAGCCCACAATGGCCTGGACATATGGTGGACTCAGGAGAGCAGGCACAACTGCTCACGTGAAGGACTTTCGCACCCCTGTACCCATAATAGCCACCAAACCACAGCTGTGGCCACAAGCAAGGTCCTGGAGGGGGTGCCATCCAAGATCATGCCCAGGCAGCAGTAGCAGTTTTAAAAATCAAAAAGACTTGGCCTTCTCCTTCCCTCCATCCTCACATTAGCAGCTCCCACCTCAGCTGGGAGGTCTGCCAATCTCTGAGTGCTGGAAGACCTTTCATTGGCTCTCCATCCTCAAGAGTGTGCCCACCATCCCTGATTGGGAGGCAAGCCCACTTTCTGGCCTTTAATTGGCTCCCCATTTCAAAATAGCAGTGGTATGATCGTAGCATGCCATTCAAGTTCAAGACTTGGAACCAGTAGCCATGTTGGGTACCTGGCCCCCGAGCAAGAAGGGAAAAGCATCTATTGGTGTCCTCCAGTTAATCCCTCACCATTTACTGTAAACTGGTGTGTGAGCAGTGGGTAAACTCAGTTAGTATTATTTTTGCCTCTGATTCGAAAAGGCTACCAATTTAAGTTCCCATCCAGTACTTGACCTTATAACCAGGACTGAGATCTGTGCTGTACAGTACTGAGGAAAAACTGCATTACTGTAACTGTTGTTCTTTGGATGAGAAATTAAATCAAATAGCCCGCCGACAAAAATGATTCAGCTGAATGTTAAAGCTCCTGCATCACTATTTAAAAAGAAAATTGGAAACGCTGTCTTTGAGCCCTCCATCCTGCCATCAACAACAAGGACAGATTAACTGGTCGTTCATTTAATTTCTGATGATATTATCTTGCTGAGTGACTGCCTTGTGTGCCTAAATAACATCAATGACCACACAACAAAATTCATTCTGTGCAGTACAATGGGTGCTTTTCTGTGTTGCAGGTGCTTTGTAAATATAAGTTGCTCTTGAAGTGCACTAAGGATTTGAGAGAAATAGGAGTAAGATGTCATATTGTGAGTGAGCACAAATTTAAGATGAACATGAACGGGATCAGAGGCGAGTGGTTAGAAAAAAGTTACACAGAAAGTGGTTAGAATATGGAAAAAGCAGGCACTTACGTCAGGAAATTAGCTGGTTGGAAAAGAGGAATATTAATGGTTACATTAGAAGTGAGCATGAGAGTAGGATTAGACCAGGTGATTCAGAGAGAAGGACCCTGGCACAGACTTCGTAAGCAAATGGTCTGTTTCTATGCTATAAAGTTCTTTTTTTCGAATTGGACTCAGTGCCACATGCTTAACTAAATCTCTTGGCTAATGCGTGAAGAATGAGCCCTTGGGCAAGTTGAACATAGGATTGCCAGCACCCTTGAAGGAATGACACACCAGCATGAATCAACCCCTTCAGGGGAGCAGAGAGAAGATTGACTGGAGGAATAAGTAAATAAACAAATAGTGAATGGTGGATGCAAAATGGAGATGACTATGGGGTGGTTTTCCAGCTCTTCCTGCTCACGGGATCTTCTAGTCCTTCCACAGCGACTCCCCGCCACAGGTTTCCTGGCAGCAGGAGGTGGAATCAATGAGAAATCCCGTTGCCCATGGCGTGCAGCCTCCTACAACTGAGAACCATGCCCAGGGGAAAGGTGGGGGGATGCAGAAATCCCCTCCTCCCTAACATAATCCATTATATTATATTAGCATGAACTGCAATTAGTATAAATACACAGATTTCAAAAGGTATGAATGGGAATTTATCTTAAATGTTAGGCTGATCAGATATTCTGCTATAAACAATTGGATGCACGTGGCACATCTTCATTCATAAGCACTCCAGGTAAGTATCCATGTACTAACCTACCAGTGATGAAGAGAGATTGTTTCAAATATCACAACTCGAGGAGCAGTCCACTCTACTCATCTTTCTACATACCTGCAATCTGAGATGTAGCCTGTGGACTGAAAGCAGCTGGTGCAGGATTGAGAGAAGGACGAGGACTCTGTGTTGAGGCACCCACTCTCATTGCAGTTTGCCGAAGACGTTCCAATTCACTCAGACGTTCTGAGAATAATCCAACTTTGGGCTGGTCTTCGGGCTTCTGTCTGTGTCCTGGTTAGAAGAGAACAAAATGGCAAACTGCAAAAATCCACTTATTTGTTAAAATGTAGATTATACATCTTTTTTTCTGTTGAAAGGTGAATTTATTGTAGGTTTAGTCTTGAAAGGGGCAATCTCCTCATATTGGAAAGGCCAAAGAGACCAAGCCAAAATTCTAACAGTTGAGAAGTATCTAAAGAAAAAGTGAGACCAAGAGCAGAAAGGCAGAGAAAAGTAAGGTTGAGCGTGGACTAGTAGGAAAGGGCAAGGCCGAGAGCAGAAGTGTAGAAAAGGGAAAGGTGGGAAATGGAGGGATATAAAAGACTGAGATGGAGATCAGAGTGGCAGAAGAGGGTGAGGCCAAAGGCAGAGTCCAAGGAATGGGCAAGGCCAAGAACAAAGCAGTAGATAAAGAGTAGTTCATGAATGGTACAGGAGTAAAATCACAAAGCGAGGTCACAACACCATGAGAACTGGTGGGCTAGGTTATGGGTAAATATTGAATTTAATCTACCTACGAGTTAAACCAGATAAAGTAATTAGTAAAAATGTTTAAAAATTAACTAAGTTGATAAAACATATACAAAAAAATTCTAAGTGCCGAATTCACGTAAAAACTGGAGTAAATCCTGCCCCCCCCCCTCCACCCCCCATTTGGCCCACTTGGCCTCTCCCCCTTAACACAGCCTAATGCCCAGTGCAAAGTGCTAAGTGCCCCGGGGTATTGCCATTTTGCCCGTTGGGCTGTGCCAGAGGGCCAGGCTGGCACTGCCAGTTGGCAAAGTCCAGGGGGCACCCTCCCTTGCCCCTGACCTCCTAGGGGGCATCCATTGCCCCCCCCTTCACTGCAGCGTGGTCGGGCCACCAGCTCCCCTCTAGTGGGGAGCTGTTGTAAACCCTGCTGGAGTGATACATTCCTAGCAGGGGCGGATAGAGGCTAGTAGGCCCGGAGACTTCAGTCTTGGGCTCGCTAATGATATGTAAAATCCGATTTAAACAATTTATTCAGCTCCGCGCCAAAAATTGGCGCGGAGCTGATTTCGCTAGAGCAGCGCAGTGGGCTGGGAGAATCGCCCCCATAAACTTTAATTTAATAAATAAAACAAGGGTAAATAGGGATGGCAATGCGGGTAGTGTCCCTTAACTGCAGCACATGGGAGTTTGTGGAGAGCAATGCAATCTTGGACAAAGACATCTGCAATAAATGTCTTTTTTTTTCTCAAGAAACCTCATCTTGGAGTTCCTAAGCTGGAGTCTGAGGTGCAGACAAGGAAGAGCAATAGGGAGGTGAAGAGTTACCTGGGCACTTTGATCCAGAATACATTTACAACCCTAAGTTTTGTTAGTGGTATAGAACTGGTTGGTGGTCAGGGACAGCTGGTGTGACCATGACTTAAGCAGGTAAGAGGACCCCAGGTCCAATGTTGGAGTAGTGGTAGCCTTTGCCATTATCCAACAAATACAAGGTTGTTGCCTCTGTGGATGAAGGCTAAGTCTGAAAAGTGGATGAGCAAACTCACCACGGCACCACGGTACAGGAATTGATTCAAGTGGGGAGAAGGAAAAGGGATGTGTGGTGGTAAGATACAGTGTAGTCAGAGGGATAGATACCATTCTCTGTAGTTCCAAAGCTTTTATTGGCTTCTTAGTGCCAAAGTTAAGTACATTCCCTCAAGGTTTGAGAAAAACCTGGATGGGAGGGGAACATCCACTTGTGGTTAGCATAGGAATCAATGACATAGATAAACTAGGAATGAGGTTCTGCTGAGGGAATTTGAGGAGCTGGGGTTCAAATTAAAATGCAGAATCTCACAGGTAATCTCTGGATTGTTACTTGAGCCATGTGCAAATTGGCATAGTGGCAAAAGTATTTGAAGGTTAATTGCCTGGCTGAAAGAGTGGTATGCATGTCAGGGGGTTTGTTTCATGGCGCACGAGCAACAGTTCTGGGGAAAGAGGGAGCTGTCCCATTGCGAATGGCTGCACTTGTCCTTGCAAATCAAATAACTAGGCTGGTGAGTTAGGCTTCAAGCTAATGAAGTAGGGTGTGAAGGATTCAGGAATAGGTAAATTCAAAAGCAATAAGGGATAAATCAAGCTGTAGAGCAAGTTGGTGATTTGGGTTAAAATAAGTTAGGTGGGTCAGGAATGGACAGAGAGCTTAACAAAGGGCATGAAGTGACTTAGGTGATATCAGCGAAAAGTAGAAAAAGGTTGAAGTTAGAGGTACTATATCTAACTGCATTGAGTATTCACAACAAAATAGATGAAGTAACAGCACAGATAGAAATAAATGGGTTTGATCTATTAGCCATTAGATGTAGCTGCAGAGCAATCAAGGTTTGAGATATGAAAATGGAAGAGGAGGGTGTGTGGTGGGGGAGGGTGGGGGTCGGGGGGGGGGGGGGGGGGGGGGGGGGTGGGGTGGGGTGGAGTCCTGATAATAAAGAGCGGGGCAGTAGCATGAAAGAATCTTAGCTCAGAAAAACAAGATCAGTTTGGGTGGAGCTCAGAAACAAGAAACAGAAAGCATCAGTGGGGGTAATTTATAGGTCCCGTAACAGCAGTTGTAGTGTTGGGCACAGTATAAATCAGGAAATTACAAGTTCATGTAACAAGGGTAATACAGTAATCACGAGGGACTTACGATTGATATAGAATGAGCAAATCAAATTTGCAGTCTTAATGTGGAGGATGAATTCATAAAATGTATATAAGATAGTCTTCTTCATCAGTAGTTGAGGAACTGAGGAACAAACAACTTTAGATCTTGTTTTGTCTAATGATTCATGATTAATTAATAACCACATGGTAATGGAGGCTGCAGTGGGTGGGGGGGAAAGTAATCATAATATAGCAAAATTTCATGTTGGGTTTGATAGTGATTTAGTTAAGAAACTATGGTCATAAATTTGAAAAAAGCAAACTCCAGAGATATGAAGGGCGAATTAGTTGAACTCAGTTGGAAAACTATAGTTTCAAAGATATGACAGTAAGTAAGAAATGGCAAACATTTACAGAAATAAATCCTGTTTTTGCAATGAATATACCTTCTCCTGAGGAATAAAAGCTCATGGGAAAACTAGCCCAACCACAGATAACAAGGGAAGGTAAAGAATGGTGGTTAGCACTCTGCCTCACAGCGCCAGAGACCCGGATTCGATTCCCGGCTTCGGTCGCTGTCTGTGTGGAGTTTTGCACATTCTCCCCATGTCTGTGTGGGTTTCCTCCGGGTGCTCTGTTTTCCTCCCACAGTCTGAAAGACGTGCTGGTTAGATGCATTGACCCAAACAAGCATCGGAGTGTGGCGACTAGGGGAATTTCACAGTAACTTCATTGCAGTGTTAAGCCTTACTTGTGACGAATAAATAAACTTTACTTTACTTTTACTTTTTAGTATTCAATTAAAGGAAGCGGTCTATAAACTTGTCACAAAGAATGGTAAGCCTGATGATTGTGAGGATTTTAGAGTATCGTATTGAAAATGAGAGAGAAAATAGATTATTGAGTAAACTAACAAGAGACATAAAAATAATCATAAAAGCTCCTATAGGTATGCAAAAATATTAGCAAAATGAACCACAGATTTCTTACATGGCAAAGGCAGGAGAATTTGTCGCGGGGTAAAGGAAATGGAGACATGAAACAAGTATCTGCTTTCATGGTTACACATACAAAAAAATTCCAGGAAATAATGGGGAACCAACGGGTTATTTAGAATGAGGAACATAAGAAACTTAGTATCAGTAGAGAAATGGTATTGGAGAAACTAATGGGACTGAAAGCAGCAAATACTCTGGATCTGTTATCCTACATCCTATTGAGACAAGAAGGAGCAAGGTTATTTAGGGATTAAATACAAGGATGAGAATTTAAATTGAGGGACAAGAAATGTAATTGCAAAACGCAAAGAAAATGCAATTGTTAAACAGAATTTCATGGGACATAAGATCAAGTCAATAAAGTTCAATGAATTGAAGTTTATAGAATGTAGAAGATGGAAGCTACACACAATGTATTGTTACATTTGACGGGATTTTATGGCCTCGCTCATCCCGAAACCATAAAATCCTGCCTGAGGTCAACAGAGCTTCCCATTGTCCACTCCTTGCCCGCTCTGAGTCCTGTGGCAGGTGGAGTGGTAAAATTCTGGCCATTGTGTCTGGAGGTGAAAAAGACAATGAGGGTTTGCGCAGCAGATTAGCTAAGGCAGGCAGAGGTGGGTTTAGTTACAGAGATGATATGGGCAACATCACCATTCCAATAGTTTGGGCAAGGCAGGTTTTATAAAATATATCCAGAAGGGAATGCTCCAGTAAGGAGCAAGTTGTCACCATCCATGAGCAAAATTTCCATCAAAGCCAGAATATCAGTGCAGTAATGCAC